>NW_026967651.1:0-213813 GCF_028390025.1 Pseudophryne corroboree | reverse complement strand
GGACCTTAACGTCGTGTTAAGTTTTCTAAAATTACACTGGTTTGAACCACTTAAAACAGTGGAGTTAAAATATCTCACATGGAAGGTGGTCATGTTATTAGCCTTGGCTTCGGCTAGGCGAGTGTCGGAATTAGCGGCTTTGTCACATAAAAGCCCATATTTGGTATTCCATGTGGATAGAGCGGAATTGCAGACCCGTCCTCAATTCCTACCAAAAGTGGTCTCATCTTTTCATATGAACCAACCTATTGTGGTGCCTGTGGCTACGCGTGACTTGGAGGATTCCGAGTTACTTGATGTGGTTAGGGCTTTGAAAATTTACGTGGCCAGGACGGCTAGAGTCAGGAAAACTGAAGCGCTGTTTGTCCTGTATGCAACCAACAAGATTGGTGCCCCTGCTTCAAAGCAGGCTATTGCTCGCCGGATTTGTAACACGATTCAGCAAGCGCATTCTATGGCTGGATTGCAGTTACTGAAATCGGTCAAGGCCCATTCCACGAGGAAAGTGGGCTCTTCTTGGGCGGCTGCCCGAGGGGTCTCTGCACTACAGCTGTGTCAAGCTGCTACTTGGTCGGGTTCACACACCTTTGCAAAATACTATAAGTTTGATACCCTGGCTGAGGAGGAACTCATGTTTGCTCAATCGGTGCTGCAGAGTCATCCGCACTCTCCCGCCCGTTTTGGAGCATTGGTATAATCCCCATGGTCCTTACGGAGTCCCCAGCATCCTCTAGGACGTTAGAGAAAATAAGATTTTAAACCTACTGGTAAATCTTTTTCTCGTAGTCCGTAGAGGATGCTGGGAGCCTGTCCCAAGTGCGGACTACTTCTGCAATACTTGTATATAGTTATTGCTTCAATAAGGGTTATGTTATAGTTGCATCGGTCCTGCACTGATGCTATGTTGTTTTTTCATACTGATAACTGGGTAGTTTATCACAAGTTATACGGTGTGATTGGTGTGGCTGGTATGAATCTTGCCCTGGATTAACAAAATCCTTTCCTCATACTGTCCGTCTCCTCTGGGCACAGTTTCTCTAACTGTGGCATAGAGGGAGGAGCCAGTGCACACCCAGAACTAAAGTCTTTCTTAAAGTGCCCATGTCTCCTGTGGAGCCCGTCTATCCCCATGGTCCTTACGGAGTCCCCAGCATCCTCTACGGACTACGAGAAAAAGATTTACCGGTAGGTTTAAAATCTTATTTTCTACTTTATTCTTTTCTATCCTAGTTTATTACGACCAACTCTCATCCAAGGAGTTTGATATTCTACTACCTGCATGCAATTTAAATTGCTTAAATTGTTTATATGGTTGATTTGTCCTTCACAATCCATAATCTGCAACTTGGATGTACTTGTGTCATTGAAAATCTTATAATAAAAATGTATATACAGATACTCAACCTGTATATTGAAAAAAAAAAAAAGTTATAAGACATATGCATTCAATATTTGAAGAAACAAAATAAAATAAAGCTATCTATTGGGTTTCACTAACAAGCACATTGGAAGACTTGACTACTGTTAAAAGACATGCATTACATGGTATAGAGCCACAAACCACAATGTAGTAAAATAAAAACAAACTTACATGTGTATCAAACCTATATGAGGCTTACATTGATAGTGCAAGATCAACACTCTATCAACTGTGCAAACTAAGAAACAATATATGTATGAAAGCGCTACACTGAATAGTGTGTGTCGGTTATCCAACCCTCCTGGTCTTTATAAATTAATTCCTCCCAAAGATGGACTGCTGCCCTCAAATAATTGGGGTGTTGAATCCCAATAATTTATAGCACAAGAAACAGAAAATTGTATTGAAAGCGCTGTCCAAATTTCAAGAGTATTTTATTAAAATTAATTTTTTTAAAACAAAAGTAAATACATCCACATTAAATATTAATCCAAAAGGTGACACCTTTTGGATTAATATTTAATGTGGATGTATTTACTTTTGTTTTTTAAAAATTAATTTTAATAAAATACTCTTGAAATTTGGACAGCGCTTTCAATACAATTTTCTGTAACTGTGCAAACTAGACTGCACATAAATGCCATAAAATTTATCTGAGATTTTAGTAAATAAGGCCCGTTGCTGTCCGGGTCACGCAGCCGTCACGGCCCGCCCCCATACGGTCCGGTCATGTCTGCGTTGTCCTGACTGTGCCCCCAAAATGGCGGCACAACGCCGCTGGCCCGACTCCTCCTGCCCAGTGATCGCCTCTGCCTGTCAATCAGGCAGAGGCGCTCACTGGGCAGAGATGCTGATCGCATCTCTGGCATGTGCCGGTGCACTGCGGCACCAGCACACACGCACTTCAGACCTGATCTCCTGTTGTGTGAATATGCACAGCAGGGATCAGGTCTGAATTAGGCCCTATATACAGCTGTCAGTAAGGCAGGGATGTGCTGCTGCCAGTGAGGCAGGGATGTGCTGCTGGTAGTGAAGCAGTGATGTGCTGCTGTCAGCGAAGCAGTGCTGTGCTGCTGTCAGCGAGACAGGGATGTGCTGCTGTCAGCGAGGCAGGGATGTGCTGCTGTCAGCGAAGCAGGGATGTGCTGCTGTCAGCGAAGCAGGGATGTGCTGCTGTCAGCGAGGCAGGGATGTGCTGCTGTCAGCGAGGCAGGGATGTGCTGCTGTCAGCGAGGCAGGGATGTGCTGCTATAAGTGAGGTAGGGATGTGCTGCTGTCATTGAAGCAGGAATGTGCTGCTGCAGTGAGGCAGAGATATGCAGCCCACTATCTCCCTATCACCCCTGCCTGAGTCACACACTTTCCCTGTCACCCCTGCCTCAGTTACCCACTATCTCCCAGTTACCGCTGCCTCAGTCAACCACTATATCTGCGATCCCTGCCTCAGTCACCAACTATACCAGTCACCCCTGCTTTAGTCACCCACTGTCACCCTATCACCCCTGCTTCAGTCACCCACTATCCCTGTCAACCCTGCCTCAGTCACCCACTATCTCCCAGTCACCCCTGCCTCAGTCAGCCACTATCCCTGTCACCCCTGCCTCAGTCTCTTACTGTCCCTGTCACCCCTGCCACAGTCATCCACTATCTCCCTATCACCCCTGCCTTAGTCATTTATTATACCTGTCACCCACTTTCTTCCCATACTTACCCAACCCCTTCCTATCACCCCTCCCTCAGTAACCCACTATCTCCCTGTCACCCACTATCTCCCAGTCACCCCGGCCTCAGTCACCCACTATCTCCCACTCATACATGCTTCAGTCACCCACTATCTCCCAGTCATCCCTGCCTCAGTCACCTACTGACACCAGTGCAGACATTTCTGCTGCGGCCTCTCCACTCTCCAGCGTGAACGTCCTGACGACTGAGGAAATCCGCTTCCTAGTTGAGGACTCCGGGAATGAACACTGCCGATATTGCTGTCAGATGACTTTCTACCCAACGGAGGATTTTTGATACTTCCAGCTTTGCCATGCAGTTTCGAGTGCCGCCTTGATGATTTGTGTACACTACCGTGGTGGCGTTGTCAGATTGTACTTGAACAGGCCTGTTCTGTACTAGAGGCAGGGCCAGTGTCAATTAATTGAACACTGCCTGCAATTCCAGAATGTATATCAGGAGGAGAGATTCCTCCCTGGTCCACCGACCCTGGAGAAAGTGTTGCTCCAACACCATGGCCCAGCCCAAAAGACTGGCATCCATTGTCAGGAGGACACAGTTGGAGATCCAGAAGGGATGGCCCCTGCTCAACTGTTGGTCCTGTAGCCACCAGCTCAGTGTCAGACGAACCTCCGGAGTCAAGGAGATCATTTGAGACATCATCCGATGAGGCAGGCCGTCCCACTTGGAGAGGATTAACCTCTGCAGAGGGCGGTAATGAAATTGAGCGTACTCTACCATATCGAAAGCCGACACCATGAGGTCTAGTACTTGCATCGCTGTGTGTATCAACACTCTTGGGCGAGAGAGGACGATACTGTCCTGAATTTTCAGGACTTTCTCTGGAGACAGAAACAATTGTTGGCTGTGTGTGTCCAGCAGTGCCCCTAGGTGCACAATGTTCCGAGCAGGGACCAGCGAGGACTTTTTTCAGTTGATGAGCCACCCGTGGACTTTTAGGAATTGGACCGCCAGTTCCAGATAACTGTGGAGAACCTCTTGGGAGTTCACCAGGATCAGCAAGTCGTCCAGATTTGGCAGGATCCTGATTCTCTGATGGTGAAGGGTCGTCATCACGGCCATGACCTTGGTGAATATCCGAGGTGCCGTGGCCAAACCAGAAGGCAGGACTTGAAATCCAAAAACAAACCAGGCACAACACTGCTTAGCTTCCATCATCAGATGAGATTGGACCAGTGGCGTAACTACTGCCCCCGCAGTCCTCGCGGTGGCTTGGGGGCGAGGGGCTGCGGGGGCGCCACTGATTTACAGCAGACTGACATGCGGACGAGCGTCCGCATGTCAGTCTGCAGTCTCCTTCCCTCCGCCGCTTTTTGGAGGGACACGGAGGGCACACAGCGCGCCTCCCTGTGTCCCTCCTGCTGCATCATCTCCGGCGGCCGCGGGTCTAATAGGGGGAAGTGCCGTCCGTGAGCTCTAATTGGCTCACGAACCGGCACTTCCCCCTATTAGACCCGCGGCCGCCGGAGATGATGCAGCAGGAGGGACACAGGAGAGACGAGCTGTGCCCTCCGTGTCCCTCCAAAAAGCGACGGCGGGGGGGGGGTAAATATCTGGCACTGGGGGCATATATGGCACGGGGGGGGGAGGGAGGAATATCTGGCACTGGGGCATTTCTGGCACTGGGGGGAATATCTGGCACTGGGGGCATATCTGGCACTGGGGGGGATATCTGGCACTGGGGCATATATGGCACTGGGGGGGAATATCTGGCACTGGGGGCATATATGGCACTGGGGGGGTATCTGGCACTGGGGGCATATATGGCACGGGGGGCATATATGGCACTGGGGGGAATATCTGGCACTGGGGGCATATATGGCACTGGGGGGGAATATCTGGCACTGGGGGCATATGTGTACCTGGCACATGGGGGGGACGACTATATTTGGCACTGGGGCATGTAAGTACCTGGCACCGTGGGGGAATATCTGGCACTGGGGACATATGTGGCACTGGGAGCACAGCCCTAGCAACAAGGACTACCTCCTAGCAACGAGCATGACACCCAGTGCATGAAACATCTGGCAACGAGCATGACACCCAGTGCATGAAACACCTGGCAACGAGCATGACACCCAGTGCATGAAACCCCTGGCAACGAGCATGACACCCTGAGCATGAAAACCCCTGGCACCGTGCATGGAACCAAGAGCATGAAACCCCTGGCAACGAGCATGACACCCAGTGCATGAAACCCCTGACAACGAGCAGGTAATTGAAAAGTAATTAGAAGCCTTACTGTAGGACTTAATGTGTAATGGGCATTACGGTGTGTGGCATAATGTATCACGGACATTGTGGTGTGTGTCATAATGTGTCGCAGGCATTACGGTGTATGGTATACTATATCGCGGGCATTGTGATATGTGGTATAATGTCTCAGGGTCATTGCAGTGTGTGGCATAATGTATCACGGACATTGCGGTGTGTGTCATAATGTGTCAGGCATTACGGTGTGTGGTATACTATATCACAGGCATTGTGGTATGTGGTATAATGTCTCAGGGTCATTGCAGTGTGGCATAATACATAACGGGCATTGCGATGTGTGGCATAGGGTATAACGGGCAGGGCATTGCGGTATGTGTCACAGGCATTACGGTGTATGGTATACTATATCACGGGCATTGTGGTATAATGTCTCAAGGTCATTGCAGTGTGTGGCATAATGTGTCACAGGCATTGTATGTGCTATAATGTATCGGGCATTGCAGTGTGTGGCATAATGTATCACGGACATTGCGGTGTGTGTCATAATGTGTCACAGACATTGTATGTGCTATAATGTATCAGGGGCATTGCAGTGTGTAGCATAATGTATAACGGGCATTGCGATTCCTGTCATAATGTGTCACAGGCATTACGGTGTGTGGCATAATGTGTCACAGACATTACGGTGTGTGGCATAATGTGTCGGGGGCATTACAGTGTGTGCATATTGTGTCGTGCATTATTGTGTGCGGCATAATGTCTAAGGGCCATTGCAGTATGTGGCATAATGTATACTGGGCATTACTATAAGGAGGAAAAATGACAAATAATGTAAGGGGCATGAATCAGGATTATTTTTCTTTCCTGTGGTGGCCAACGTATGGGCGTGCAGGTTGCAAAACTGGGGTATAAGGTAGTCTTTTCCTGCAATGCCACGCCCCTTTATGCGAAACCACGCCCACTCCAACAAAACCACGCCCCTTTTTTGACGCGCGCGCCTTAGGCGCGCGCATATTTATCCCTTTCTTGCTCCCAATTATGGAGCATGAAGGGGGGGGGGGGGCGCCGAAGAATTTTTTGGCTTGGGGGAGAAAAATTTCTAGTTACGCCACTGGATTGGACATATCCAGTGTGATGCTGGCTGTAGATGATTTTTGCTGTTTCTAACTTCTACATCAATGAATAAGTTTCAAAATAGAATGCATCAAGAGAACGGTGTTGGTAGTATAAAACTACCTACAGCACCTGGTATTCCCAGGTGGTCTCACATCCAAGAACAAACCAGGCCTAAGATCAGGTGATACTGGGCATATACAGTGTGGTGTGGCTGTAGATGAGCTTAGTGGTTTCTGTTAAAGTTCTTCTACTTCTAACTACTCGTACATAAATGAATAAGCGGACGATTTATTAAACCTGGTGAAATGATAATTTGCATGGTGATAAAGTACCAGCCAATCAGCTCCTAATTGCCATGTCACAGGCTGGGTTTGAAAAATGACAGTTAGGAGCTGACTGGCTGGTACTTTATCACCTTGCACTTTATCAGTTCACCAGGCTTAATAGATCTGCCCCAATGTTTCAAAATGGAATGCATCAAGAGAACGGTGTTGGTATTGTAAAAATACACACAGCTCCTGGTATTTCCTGGTGGTCTCCCATCCAAGTACTAAAACCAGGACCAACACTGCTCAGCTTCCATGATCAGGAGAGATTGGGCAAATCCAGTGTGCTGTGGCTGTAGATGAGCTCGTGGTTTCTGTTAGAGCTCTTCTACTTCTAACTTCTGGTACATAAAAGAATATGTGTAAAAATTAAATGTACAGTACCAAGAAAAGGGTGTTGGTAGTTTAAAAACACCTAAAGAATCTGATAATACATGGATGGGAGACTGCTTGGTAGTAACAAAGTCCAATACTGCTTTGCTTCAAAGATCAAATGAGATTGGGCATATCCAGTGTGGTGTGGCTTTAGATAAGCTTTGTGGTTTCTGTTAGAGCTCTTCTACTTCTAACTACTGGTACATTAATGAATATGTATAAGGTTGTAGTTTATCCAATATCCCTTTACTACCTTACCTCCCCCCCCCTCCCCTCCCCTCCCCTCCCCTCCTTATAGCTTCCTTTGTTCTCACCTCCTCGTGTGTGCGTTATTTGTTTTCTCATACGTCCTAGAGGATGCTGGGATCACATTAAGAACCATGGGGTATAGACGGGATCCGCAGGAGACATGGGCACTTTAAGACTTTCAAAGGGTGTGAACTGTCTCCTCCCTCTATGCCCCTCCTCCAGACTCCAGTTTTAGAATTGTGCCCAGTGAGACTGGATGCACTACAGGGGAGCTCTACTGAGTTTCTCTGAAAAGACTTATGTTAGTTTTTCTTATTTTCAGGGAGGCTGCTGGCAACAGTCTCCCTGCTTCGTGGAACTTAGGGGAGAGAAGTATGACCAACTTCTAGTGAGTTCAATGGCTCTGCTTCTGGCTGACAGGACACCATTAGCTCCTGAGGGTGCTGATCGCTGGGTACGCCTAGATGCCCACTCCCGTAGCCTGCCATCACCCCCTTACAGAGCCAGAAGTCAGAAGACAGGCGAGTAGCAGAAGAACAGAAGACTTCTTCTCCAGTGACGGCATTCTGAGGTACCACGCAGCGAGCGGAATGCTGTGCGCCATGCTTCCACACAAACACAGGCACTGCAGGGTGCAGGGTATGTGGGTGGGGGGGGGGGGGCACCCTGGGCAGCATAAATTCCTCACAAAAGGCTGGAAAAAGTGGACATTAGTGCCTGGGCACTGTCCTTACCCCGCCAGCGTAATTAATTATTTGTTTCTGAGCGGGACAGAAGCGTGCCATTACAGCGGCGGGGCTTCTTCCTCACCTCACCAGCACATCTATAGAGCGTTACAAGTCTATCACTATAGAGTTTATTATTTCCCAGACTGTGTACTTTTGGCGCTGGGTTGTGAGCTGAAAAATCCTCTCTGTCCCTCTGACAGATTTACTGTAGGTCTATCCCCCATAAGCCGATGTGTCTGTGGGTACTTGGTACATGTGTGTCAACATGTCGGTGGCTGAATGTTTTTCCCAAGAGGAAACTATATTAGGAATGCAGACATATGATGGTGGCCCTGTTGGCACCACCAATAACTGACTGGGTGAAAGTTTCAATAATATCAGAGTGAGGTTGGATAAATCTGTGTCCCAGACACAGACGTAGAGAATAGATGTGATGTTCATGGCTATGCTTCTTTTCCCTCAGGCCCGCAAAAATGTTACTACACACTGATACTGACTCGGATACTGATTCCTATGTCGACCATAATATTTCCTGATTAGATCCAATATTGGCAAGGAGCATTCAGTACATGATTGTGGATATTAAGGACATATTAACATCACTGAGGACCCTGCTGTTCCTTACAAAGGGGTCTATATGTATGTATATATAGATATATAATGAAAGCTGATGTAACGTTCCTCCATCTCTGTTTGAGAAAGTCTGGGCCAGCTCGACAAGATGGTTTCAAATCCCCAAAAGGTTTCCGATTGTTTATTCATTTCCTGCTGCGGACAGAATAAAGTGGGAGTCACCCCCTGTTCTGCACGGGGCCCTGTCACAAATCCAGCGGATCATATGCAGGAAGCTACATTATTTCTAGTTATGTAACCACGGGTACATTACTTAGACCTGCCATTACATGCGCATGGGTGAGTAGTAGTATTCAAGAATTGGTCGAATACCTTGTCTTCCGATATAGATATCTTGGAGAGATGGGATAATCCTTACGTTGGATCATATCAAGGACACTGCAGCATACTTACGACTGCAAGGGATATAGGACTCTTGAGTTCACGGGCCAATTTCATGGCAGTCTCGGATAGGAGGGCATTGTGGATTCACCAAGGGAATGCTGATGCTGACTCCAAGAAGAAAGGGAGTCTCTTCCCTATGAAGGTGAAGCCTTGTTTGGCAACGGCCTAGTTAATTTGATCTCGGCAGCTCCCGCAGGTAAGTCAACCTTCTTGCCCTATGTTCCCTCTCAACGGATGAAGACGCATCATTGTCTAACGCAGTCATTTTGTCGCAATAGATATGCAAGAAGTTAAGATTCCCCTTTCTTTGCAGGTAGAGGAAGGAGAAAAGGGAAGAGGTCTGTAGCCTCTTCAAGATCGCAGGAGCAGAGATCGTCCTCTGCTTCTGCCAAATCCACTGCATGACGCTGGGGCTCTCTTGCAGGAGCCCACACCAGTGGGGGCACGTCTAAAACACTTCAGTCAGTTCTGGATTAATTTGGACCTGGACTCGTGGGTTTTACAAATAGTGTCACAAGGGTACAAACTGGGGTTTCAAGACGTTCCCCCTCACCGATTGTTCAAATCGGCCTTAGTCAGCAGGGAGAAGGTTTTTATTCAAGCCTCTTCGTGCTCCCGAAGCCGGACGGCTCAGTCAGACCAATCTTAAATCTGAAATCCCTCAATATCTACCTAAAGAAATTCAATTTCAAGATGGAATCTCTCAGGGTAGGGATCTCCAGTCCGGAGGAAGGAGATTTCATGGTTTTGGTAGACATAAGGATGCCTAATTACATGTTCCCGTTTAGCCACTGCATCAAGCTACCTGAGGTTTGCAATTCAGGATTGTCATTACCAATTTCAGACGTTGCCGTTTGGTCTGTCCACGGCTCCGAGGATTTTCACCAGGGTGATGGTGGAAATGATGGTTCTCCTTTGCAAGCAAGGAGTCACAATTATGCCGTACTTGGATGATCTCCTGATAAAGGCGAGATCCAGGGACCAGTTGGTGCAAAACATCTACTCTCCCTGACAGTTCTTCAACAACATGGTTGGCTCCTAAACTTGCCAAAATCGCAGTTGGTCCCAATGACGCGGTTGTTGTTTCTGGGAGTCATACTGGACACAGAAGAGGCTTTCTTCCAGTGGAAAGGCTATGGAGTTCCAGAGTCTGGTCAAACAAATTCTGAAACCAGCAAGAGTGTTAATCCATCAATGCATTCAGTTGCTGGGGAAGATGGTTGCGGCCTACGAGGCCATTCAGTTTTGCAGGTTCCATGCCAGAGTGTTCCAGTGGGACCTGTTGGACAAGTGGTCCGGATCCCACCTACACATGCACCGGAGGATAATCCTGTCTTCCAAGACCAGAATCTTACTCCATTGGTGGCTGCACAGTTCTCACCTCCTAGAGGGGCGATGGTTCGGGATCCAGGACTGGATCCTAGGGACCATGGATGCAACCCTCCGAGGCTGGGGAGCAGTCACACAGGGGGAAAACATCCAAGGAAGATGGTCAAGTCAGGAAAGTTTTCTCCACATAAATGTTCTGGAGTTAAGGGCCATTTAATAACTGCAGACACAGTACGCACTGGGACGGGTGCCCAGCATCCTCTACGGACTAAGAGAAAAGGATTTACCGGTAGGTATTAAAATCCTATTTTCTCTAACGTCCTAGAGGATGCTGGGGACTCCGTAAGGACCATGGGGATAGATAGGCTCCGCAGGAGACATGGGTACTTTAAGAAAGACTTTAGTTCTGGGTGTGCACTGGCTCCTCCCTCTATGCCCCTCCTCCAGACCTCAGTTTGATACTGTGCCCAGTGGAGACTGGGTGCTTTTCAGGAGCTCTCCTGAGCTTTCTGACAGAAAGTATTTTGTTAGGTTTTTAATTTTCAGGGAGCACTGCTGGCAACAGACTCCCTCATCGAGGGACTGAGGGGAGAGAAGCAGCCCTACTCTCTGAGTTGCAAGGTCCTGCTTCTTAGGCTACTGGACACCATTAGCTCCAGAGGGATTGGTACGCAGGATCTCACCCTCGCCGTCCGTCCCAGAGCCGCGCCTCCGTCCCCCTTGCAGAGCCGGAAGATAGAAGCCGGGTGAGTATGAGAAGAAAAGAAGACTTCAGAGGCGGCAGAAGACTTCATGATCTTCACTGAAGTAACGCACAGCACTGCAGCTGTGCGCCATTGCTCCCATACACCTCACACACTCCGGTCACTGTAAGGGTGCAGGGCGCAGGGGGGGGGGCACCCTGGGCAGCAATATAAACCTCTTTTTGGCAAAAATATAACACATATACAGCGGGGCACTGTATATATGTATGAGCCCCCGCCAATTTTACAGTTTAAGCGGGACAGAAGTCTGCCGCCGAGGGTGCGGGGCTTCTCCCTCAGCACTCACCAGCGCCATTTTTTCTTCACAGCACCGCTGAGAGGAAGCTCCCCGGACTCTCCCCTGCTTATACCACGGTAGACAAGAGAGTTGAAAAGAGGGGGGGGGCACATAATTTGGCGCAAATTACATACAGCAGTACTACTGGGCAAACATTAAGTTACTGTGTATTCCTGGGTTATATAGCGCTGGGGTGTGTGCTGGCATACTCTCTCTCTGTCTCTCCAAAGGGCCTTGTGGGGAAACTGTCTTCAGAAAAAGCATTCCCTGTGTGTGTGGTGTGTCGGTACACGTGTGTCGACATGTCTGAGGAAGAAGGCTATATTAAAGAGGAGCAGGAGCAAATGAATGTGGTGTCTCCGCCGACAGCTGATTGGATGGATATGTGGAATGTTTTAAATGCTAGTGTAAACTCATTGCACAAAAGATTAGACAAGGCTGAAGCTTTGGGACAGTCAGGGTCTCAACCCATGCCTGATCCTATGTTGCAGGGACTGTCAGGGTCTCATAAGCGCCCACTATCCCAGATTGTTGACACAGATACAGACACGGATTCTGACTCCAGTGTCGATTACGATGATGCAAAGTTACAGCCAAAATTGGCAAAATCCATTCGATATATGATTATGGCAATAAAATATGTTTTTGCACATCAGAGAGGAACCCCCTGTCCCTGAAAAGAGGGTACATATGTACAAGGTGAAAAAGCCTGAGGTAACCTTTGAGGGGGTCACACGAGCTGAACGAGTTATGTGAAAAAGCTTGGGAATCTCCAGATAAAAGACTGCAGATTTCCAAAAGGATTCTTATGGCGTATCCTTTCCCATCAATGGATAGGTTACGATGGGAATCCTCCCCTAGGGTGGACAAAGCATTAACACGCTTATCTAAGAAGGTAGCCCTCCCGTCCCAGTATACGGCTACCCTCAAAGAGTCTGCTGACCGCAAACAGGAGATTACCCTGAAGTCCATTTATACACATTCAGGTACCTTACTCAGACCGGCAATTGCGTCGGCCTGGGTGTGTAGTGCTGTAGCGGCATGGACGGATACCTTATCTGAGGGGATGGATACCCTAGATAAGGATACTATTTTATTGACCCTGGGGCATATAAGAGATGCTGTCCTATATATGTGTGTATGCAAACTACAGGTGGTGCTGCAGGGCTCACACCCTTTTACTTGTCTTGTAGAGCAACTCTGGAGCTGTTTCTGGGTCCAGCTGCTGCAAGAAATCAGCTTGAATGCTTCAGGGGCTGGGGCATGGCCAACATGAGCCCACACTGATGGGGGGTGGGGGTGTATAAAGCGATTTAGGGGTCATCCAAGCGCAACCCCACAAAGGCCGCCATGCCCTGCGTGACCCTTTTCTCTTTTCATATGCAGACGAGGGTTGCAGCGAACTATGCCCACTGCTTGGATGACATTACTATATGCAAATCCATCTGCTGCAGGCCTTCCCCCAGGAATGCTTGCAGTAGTTGTTGCATTTGGTTTGTTGTTTGGGGCTGCTTCAGTATTAGGCAGCCTTCTGCCCTCCCACATTCGTCTGAAAATGTGTTCTCCCTGCAGTTGTTGTTCCCAGATGAGAGTTCCCTTGTGCTTCCTCAGTTGAATCTCCTTAACTTGACAGGGGTGTGCCCGAGCAGCCGCCCTCCACAGCCCTATCCCAACACATACTTATCTTGCATATGAGATCTCTTGATCATGAAGATAGTTCTCACAGGGTGAGGTTCATCCATTACATTTTAAAGTTACAAATTACATATTCAAATTACATATATGTGCTGGATTCAAATGTTTTCCCCCTTTCCTTTCTCAATTGTGCCCATCAGCAGCTATTCTAATGTTGCTGCCAATGGGTGTGACGCATTCATTTCTTCTGTGGGGTACACTGGACTCCACAAGGATTCACATTGTATATGTACACCAGAGTAGGATCTTGATCTGAGGCACCAACAGGCTCAAAGCTTTTGACTGTTCCCAAGATGCTCAGCGCCCCCTGCTCTATAACCTCGCTTCCATGAACAGGGAGCTCAGTTTGTAGTTGGTGCCTTCAGTAGCAGGCCACTTAACAGGGGGCTGCCTCAGGCAGCCTATTCTTAGCTATTAATTTTGGCAAGAAAAGAAGAACTTTTTTTATAAGAATCTACAAGGGCTGCAGCAGGCTAGGTCTAATAGACCTCTTTACTGTAGCTCCATCACTCCCAGTGGCGCAGTATACTCCCGTGCCCCGGTTGCTGGGTCACTGCAGCGGAGGCTCCGGTTTCTTCCTAAGGTCAGTCACACACACACCGCCCTCCGGGATCACGAGGCCGCTGATGGGGGCGGGCCGTGTGCGCACTGGCGTGGACACTGATTACTGGGCAGCCGCTCCACTAGCCACCAGGGACAGTTAAGGAGCACAGCTCTGGGGTTTTTTCTCCTATATTAACCCCATTTTGTACTACCCGCAGTGCATTGTGATAGGTAATGGGGCCTGATTCAGGTTGGATCGCAATCCAACTGCAAAAACTGCTAAGAGCATACGCATCCGCCTGCATTTTCTGCGGCACCCCGCAGATAATGCGATCACCTCTGCCTGTGAATCGGTGAAGGGGGGGGGGGAGGGGGGTCAACAACACTCCATTTCCAAGTCGGAGATGGAGCGGTGTGGGGGCACGGTTTCAAAATGGGGTCGGCAACGGAGAAACAGGAGGCGTGGTCAGAGCAGCTGCATGACATCACATGGGCCGGACTCTGCCAGTGGAGCCCCAGCGTCATGAGGTAGATTTTGTAGAGGCCGGGGAGGACTTCTGTTCCTGGGAACTAGCTGTGTTGTGCAGCTTTATTCCTCTGCCCCTACCTCTGGCAAGAAAGGACGCACCTTGCACTTTCTTGTTTCTTTGTGACCGAAAGGACTGCATTTGATAATGCGGAGCTTTCTTATGCTGTGAGGGAACATAAGGTAAAAAATTTGATTTTCCAACTGTAGCTGTGCGTGTTAATGCTTTGTCCATCCTACGGGAGGATTTCCATCGTAACCTATCCGTTGATGGAAAAGGATACGCCATAAGAATCCTTTTGGAAATCTGCAGTCTTTTATCTGGAGATTCCCAAGCTTTTTCACATAACTCGTTCAGCTCGTGTGACCCCCTCAAAGGTTACCTCAGGCTTCTTTCCCTTGTACATATGTACCCTCTTGTCAGGGACAGGGGGTTCCTCTGTGATGTGCAAAACATCTTTTATTGCCATAATCATATATCGAATGGATTTTGCCAATTTTGGCTGTAACTTTGCATCATCGTAATCGACACTGGAGTCAGAATCCGTGTCGGTATCTGTGTCAACAATCTGGGATAGTGGGCGCTTATGAGACCCTGACAGTCCCTGCAACATAGGATCAGGCATGGGTTGAGTCCCTGACTGTCCCAAAGCTTCAGCCTTGTCTAATCTTTTGTACAATGAGTTTACACTAGCATTTAAAACATTCCACATATCCATCCAATCAGGTGTCAGCGGAGACACCACATTCATTTGCTCCCGCTCCTCTCTAATATAGCCTTCTTCCTCAGACATGTCGACACACGTGTACCGACACACCACACACACAGGGAATACTTTTTCTGAAGACAGTTTCCCCACAAGGCCCTTTGGAGAGACAGAGAGAGAGTATGCCAGCACACTCACCAGCGCTATATAACCCAGGAATAACACAGTAACTTAATGTTTGTCCAGTAGCGCTGCTGTATGTAATTTGCGCCGAATTATGTGCCCCCCCTCTCTTTTCAACCCTCTTCTCTACCATGGTATAAGCAGGGGAGAGTCCGGGGAGCTTCCTCTCAGCGGTGCTGTGGAGAAAAAATGGCGCTGGTGAGTGCTGAGGGAGAAGCCCCGCCCCCTCGGCGGCGGGCTTCTGTCCCGCTTAAACTGTAAAATTGGTGGGGGCTCATACATATATACAGTGCCCAGCTGTATATATGTTATATTTTTGCCAAAAAGAGGTTTATATTGCTGCCCAGGGTGCCCCCCCCTGCGCCCTGCACCCTTACAGTGACCGGAGTATGTGAGGTGTATGGGAGCAATGGCGCACAGCTGCAGTGCTGTGCGCTACCTCAGTGAAGATCATGAACTCTGTGGAGCCCGTCTATCCCCATGGTCCTTACGGAGTCCCCAGCATCCTCTAGGACGTTAGAGAAACTAGGATTTTAATACCTACCGGTAAATCCTTTTCTCTTAGTCTGTTGAGGATGCTGGGCACCCGTCCCTGTGTGTACTGTGTCTGCAGTTATTAAATGGCCCTTAACTCCAGAACATTTATGTGGAGACAACTTTCCTGACTTGACCATCTTCCTTGGACGTTTTCCCCCTGTGTGACTGCTCCCCAGCCTCGGAGGGTTGCATCTGTGGTCCCTAGTATCCAGTCCTGGATCCCGAACCATCGCCCCTCTAGGAGGTGAGAACTGTGCAGCCACCAATGGAGTGAGATTCTGGTCTTGGAAGACAGGATTATCCTCCGGTGCATGTGTAGGTGGGATCCGGACCAATTGTCCAACAGGTCCCACTGGAACACTCTGGCATGGAACCTGCCAAACTGAATGGCCTCGTAGGCCACAACCATCTTCCCCAGCAACTGAATGCATTGATGGATTAACACTCTTGCTGGTTTCAGAATTTGTTTGACCAGACTCTGGATCTCCATAGCCTTTCCACTGGAAGAAAACCTCTTCTGTGTCCAGTATGTGTTATGATTCCAGCACTCTGGTCAGAGAAGATCTTATGGCAAGGACCGGAGCACTGGAACGGAATGCTGGGGAAGGGAGCAGGACAGGAAAATAGCCCCTTGCGCCCTAACTCTGTTGTCTCACCCGTGTTGTCAGAAATCCCCTGCGAGACTATGGTTTCTTGAGCCCTTGGCAGCCGCGTTTGAAGGGCGGATTATGTCTGCCCAACTTCGATGCCCCCCGGTCTTAATGAGAGACAAAGGGAAACCCGAGACAGGGTGATAACAAGAGGCCCTCTAACTAAACAACCAGGCCAGGGGCTAAGCAAACTCAAAACTATAATATGTGCGGAGAAACCGCCAGGAAAAAGGACAACCAAAATATCCACTTGTCCAATTCTCCTACCCGGCACCGCCGAGTACCAGAGAGGACTTGTGGAAGCGGAACCCTCCGCAAATGCTCCAAACACAAAATATAAAAGGTAAAGCGGCTGAGCCGCAACACACGGCAGAGCCGCAACTCACGAACACCACTGGATATAAAACGGTGATCAGTCAGGACTCCAGGGAACCAAACGACCTCTTGGGATGAGATGACAACTCCCGAATACCGGACTTCTGCGGACTGGAATGACCGGATACAGCAGGACTGGAAACAGACTCTCAGCAAACAAAGGCAGCATGCAGGAAGCTATTACCGGCATCTGTGAGAAGCCCTGGGAGTGTATTTAACAAGGAGTCCTCCAATCAGCTGCTAATGGCTGATTAGAATAAATGCCGTGCAGCTGCCTTGCTGCACGGCCAGAGAGCAGGTGAATATCTTAATTCCCTAAAGCCTAGCAACGGGGAACGCGGTCCGCCAGTGGCGTCCCCGTTGCTAGGGTCCGTGCGGCTCAGCGCGCCCGGCGTCTAGCGTTGCTAGGGAGCCGGCGGCTGTACGTGCACGGCATCTCTAGTTGCTAGGCGCCGGGCCGCGCAGACCATCAAGCGGACCCCGGCGCCTAACAGTACCCCCCCTTGAGGAGGGGTCAAGGAACCCCTAAAGCCAGGTTTCTGAGGAAATTCCCGAAAAAATGCCCTCTTGAGCCTCGGGGCATGAAGATCCTTATCCAGGACCCAAGACCTTTCCTCCGGACCATAGCCTTTCCAGTGAACCAGAAAATACAGCCGATCCCGGGACAATTTGGAATCGAGAACCTTCTCTACCAAGAACTCCTGTTGTCCCTGTACATCCACTGGAGATCTACCCTGAGAGATCTTCCGAGGAAATCTACTGGAAGAAACGTATTGTTTCAACAGGGAACAATGAAACGTATTTCCAATCCTGAGAGATCTTGGTAAACGTAACCGAAAGGCAACTGGGATGACTCTTTTAATAATAAGAAATGGCCCAATAAATTTGGGTCCCAGTCTAGCTGAGGATTGTCGAAGCCTGATGTTGCGAGTCGACAACCACACCCTATCTCCCACCTTAAAAGTGCAAGGACGTCGGAGCCTGTCAGAAAATTTCTTCTCTCGAAAGGCCGCTTTTCTGAGAGCAAGGTGCACCTTTTTCCAAATGGCTCTGAGATGGGAGGTTAAGGTAAGCGAGGAGACTGAGGAATGATGAAAAAAAGAATTAGCTCTGGGGTGAAAACCAAAAACTGAAAAGAATGGAGACTCTTTAGTGGAGGAATGACAAGAATTATTGTAAGCAAATTCAGCCAACGGAAGAAACTCGGACCAATCATTCTGGAGTTTGGCTGAATACAAGCGCAAATATTGTTTCAATGATTGGTTAACTCGTTCGGTTTGCCCGTTGGATTGTGGGTGGTAACCGGATGTTAACGACAATTTCATCTTCAATGAGGCACAAAAACATTTCCAGAATTGTGCGATGAATTGTGGACCCCGATCAGAAACAATATCAGTAGGCAACCCATGAAGCCTGAATACATGGCGGAGAAACAAAACTGCCAACCCTTGGGCAAAAGGCAATCGGGGAAGAGCAATAAAATGAGCCATTTTACTAAAACAGTCCACTACCACCCATATGACTCGGAATCCGGCTGAAAGGGGAAGGTCAACCACAAAATCAATGGAAATATGAGACCACGGCCTGAGAGGAACATTTAAGGGCATAAGTTGCCCGATGGGCAAGGAACGGGGAACCTTATGCTGTGCACAAACCTGACATGAATAAACAAATTCCTTGACGTCTTTAGAAAGACCAGGCCACCATACTGAGCGAGAGACTAACTCCAATGTCTTAGAGACTCCTGGATGCCCTGAAACTTTGTTATCATGGAATTCCGTTAAAACAGTAACTCTCAAAAACTCAGGGACGTAAAGACGACCAGCAGGAGTAATTCTAGGAGCTTGGTGTTGAAGCTGTTTTAACTGGGTAAATAAATCTTGTGTGAGGCCCGCCCAGATGACCGAAGATGGAAGTATGGGGGTAACAGGATTGTTATTGTGAACCGGAAGAAAGCTATGTGACAGGGCATCAGCCTTAGTATTCTTGGAACCAGGCCTGAAAGTGATTATAAATTTGAAACGCGTAAAAAATAATGCCCAACGTGCCTGCCGGGCATTAAGCCGCTTAGCCGATTCAATGTATTGCAGGTTCTTATGGTCAGTCAATACCGAAATAGTATGTTTTGCTCCCTCCAGCCAATGCCTCCACTCCTCGAAAGCCCATTTTACCGCCAGTAACTCCCGATTACCAACGTCATAGTTGGATTCAGCGGAGGAGAATTTCCTGGACATAAAGGCACAAGGATGTAACTCCAGAGACTCCGGATCCTTTTGAGAAAGGATAGCCCCCACTCCAACCTCCGAGGCATCAACCTCCACCACAAAGGGCAATTCCGGATTAGAATGTCTGAGGACTGGAGCCGAGACAAAGGCTTGTTTCAAGGCCCGGAAGGACAACTCAGCTTCACGCGACCAGTTGGTAGGATCCGCTCCTTTCTTTGTCAGAGCTACAATGGGAGCAACCAGGTCAGAAAAAGAATGAATGAACCTCCTATAATAATTTGCAAACCCTAAAAAACGCTTAATTGCTTTTAAATTGGTGGGTTGCGCCCAACTAAGGATGGCCTGGAGTTTCTTTGGTTCCATGGAAAATCCCTGAGGGGAAATTATGTACCCTAAAAAAGATACTTCCGTGACATGAAACTCACACTTCTCCAGCTTGGCATATAAATGATTCTCACATAACTTTTGAAGAACCAGACGCACCTGGGTAACATGTTGTTCCATTGATTTAGAAAAAATCAGGATGTCGTCTAAGTAAACGACCACGAATTTCCCTAGGAAGTCACGGAGCACATCGTTAATGAGGTCTTGAAAAACTGCCGGAGCATTGGACAGGCCGAACGGCATCACCAGGTATTCGTAGTGACCCGACTGAGTACTGAAGGCCGTTTTCCACTCATCTCCAGATTTAATTCGGATGAGGTTGTACGCTCCTCTAAGGTCAATTTTAGAAAAAATCACAGCAGAACGTAACTGATCAAAGAGTACAGAAATCAACGGCAAAGGATAGGTGTTTTTAACTGAGATCTTATTCAGGGCTCTAAAATCAATGCAAGGTCTAAGCGAGCCATCCTTTTTCTCCACAAAGAAGAAGCCTGCACTTAAAGGAGATTTTGATGGTCTAATAAATCCTTTCTCAAGGCTCTCCTTTACATAATCATTCAAAGCCGCAGTTTCTGGCCCGAATAATGCATATAATCTTCCCTTTGGCAATGCGGCACCAGGAATTAACTCAATAGCACAATCATAAGGCCGATGGGGAGGCAGAATGTCTGCATTGCCTTTGGAGAAAACATCAGCAAACTCCTGGTATTCCACCGGAATGAGTTCTGGAATGATAGCTGCTACTCTGACTGGAAACGTGATACATTCCTTATCACAAAAAGTACCCCAATGTGAAATCTCCCCCGACCGCCAATCAATGGTGGGATTATGAAAGGCCAGCCAAGGGTGACCCAGAACAACTGGAACTGCTGGGCAATGTGTAAGAAAGAACTTGATTTTCTCGGAATGTAGAGCTCCTACTGTAAGTAGTACAGGGGGTGTACGGAGAGAAATAATCCCATTAGACAGCGGACTCCCATCTAAGCCATGCATGGTGACACACCTACCCAAAGGTAACTGAGGAATGCCTAAGGCCTTAGCCCAAGTTAAATCCATAAAGTTTCCTGCAGCTCCACTGTCAACAAAAGCCGACACCGAAGAACTGAGGCTGCCAAAGGAAACTTTAACTGGGACTAAAAGGGAGTTATTCGAGGAGATAAGCTGCAGACCTAGGTGAACCCCCTCACAATTCACCTGGTCAAAGCGTTTCCCGACTTGTTCGGACAATTACGAGCAAAATGTCCCTTACCCCCACAGTACAGACAAAGACCAGAATTTTGCCTTCTGGCTCTTTCTTCATTAGACAGCCGGGAGAGACCCATCTGCATGGTCTCCTCTACGTCTTCAGGAATGGAATATACACACGGACTTGACCTTACAGGTGCTCCTTTTTCAGCCCTCCGCTCTCTAAGACGACGATCAATCTTAATAGAAAGCGCCATGAGTTTATCGAGAGTTTCAGGAGCGGGGTACTGAAGGTGACTGTCTTTTATAGACTCTGATTAGCCGAGGCGAAACTGACTGCGCAGGGCTGGGTCATTCCAGCCACAGTCGTTCGACCAACGGCGAAACTCCGTACAATAAACCTCTGCAGGATTTCTACCCTGTCTGAGAGCGCGCAACTGACTTTCAGCGGACGCCTCTCTATCAGGGTCATCATACAAGAGCCCTAAAGACTCAAAAAAAGCGTCAACTGACAACAATGCCGGATCCTCTGCTCTTAAACCAAACGCCCAGGTCTGAGGATCCCCCTGGAGCAAAGAAATAATAAACCCGACCCGCTGAGATTCAGTACCCGAGGAAGTCGGTCTTAAACAAAAATAAAGTTTACAGGATTCTTTAAAATTAAAAAACTCTTTTCTATCACCAGAAAAACGGTCAGGCAAATGCATCTTTGGTTCAGGGACTACCCTTGGGGAAGCTCGCAAAAGATCTTCCTGCGACTTCACCCGAAGAGAAAGATCCTGAACCATCTGAGTAAGTTCTTGAATCTGGCTGACTAAGAGCTGACCAGGATTTGGCCCTAAACCTGTTGGATTCATGAGGCCGATAAACTCTCACAAAACTGAATGAGAAAAAATTAAACCCCGTTTAATTTTAAGTTTTGGTATGGCCGGTAATAATGTTATGATTCCAGCACTCTGGTCAGAGAAGATCTTATGGCAAGGACTGGAGCACTGGAACGGAATGCTGGGGAAGGGAGCAGGACAGGAAAATAGCCCCTGGCGCCCTAACTCTGTTGTCTCACCCGTGTTGTCAGAAATCCCCTGCGAGACTATGGTTTCTTGAGCCCTTGGCAGCCGCGTTTGAAGGGCGGATTATGTCTGCCCAACTTCGATGCCCCCCGGTCTTAATGAGAGACAAAGGGAATCCTGAGACAGGGTGATAACAAGAGGCCCTCTAACTAAACAACCAGGCCAGGGGCTAAGCAAACTCAAAACTATAATATGTGCAGAGAAACCGCCAGGAAAAAGGACAACCAAAATATCCACTTGTCCAATTCTCCTACCCGGCACCGCCAAGTACCAGAGAGGACTTGTGGAAGCGGAACCCTCCGCAAATGCTCCAAACACAAAATATAAAAGGTAAAGCGGCTGAGCCGCAACACACGGCAGAGCCGCAACTCACGAACACCACTGGATATAAAACGGTGATCAGTCAGGACTCCAGGGAACCAAACGACCTCTTGGGATGAGATGACAACTCCCGAATACCGGACTTCTGCGGACTGGAATGACCGGATACAGCAGGACTGGAAACAGACTCTCAGCAAACAAAGGCAGCATGCAGGAAGCTATTACCGGCGTCTGTGAGAAGCCCTGGGAGTGTATTTAACAAGGAGTCCTCCAATCAGCTGCTAAAGGCTGATTAGAATAAATGCCGTGCAGCTGCCTTGCTGCACGGCCAGAGAGCAGGTGAATATCTTAATTTCCTAAAGCCTAGCAACGGGGAACGCGGTCCGCCAGTGGCGTCCCCGTTGCTAGGGTCCGTGCGGCTCAGCGCGCCCGGCGTCTAGCGTTGCTAGGGAGCCGGCAGGTGTACGTGCACGGCGTCTCTAGTTGCTAGGCGCCGGGCCGCGCAGACCATCAAGCGGACCCCGGCGCCTAACAGTATGACTCCCAAAAACAACAACCGCGTCATTGGGACCAACTGCGATTTTGGCAAGTTTAGGAGCCAACCATGTTGTTGAAGAACTGTCAGGGAGAGTGCAATGTTTTGCACCAACTGGTCCCTGGATCTCGCCTTTATCAGGAGATCATCCAAGTACGGGATAATTGTGACTCCTTGCTTGCGAAGGAGAACCATAATTTCCGCCATCACCCTGGTGAAAATCCTCGGAGCCGTAGACAGACCAAACGGCAATGTCTGAAATTGGTAATGACAATCCTGAATTGCAAACCTTAGGTAGCTTGAGGCAGTGGCTAAATGGGAACATGTAAGTAGGCATCCTTTATGTCTACCAAAACCATGAAATCTCCGTCCTCCGGACTGGAGATCACTGCCCTGAGAAATTCCATCTTGAAATTGAATTTCTTTAGGAAGAAATTGAGGGATTTCAGATTTAAGATTGGTCTGACTGAGCCGTCCGGCTTCGGGACCACGAAGAGGTTTGAATAAAAACCTTCTCCCTGCTGACTAAGGCCAATTTGAACAATCGGTGAGGGGGAACTTCTTGAAACCCCAGTTTGTACCCTTGGGACACTATTTGTAAAACCCACGAGTCCAGGTCCGAATGAATCCAGAACTGACTGAAGAGTTTTAGACGTGCCCCCACTGGTGTGGGCTCCTGCAAGAAAGCCCCAGTGTCATGCAGTGGATTTGGCAGAAGCAGAGGACAATCTCTGGTCCTGCGATCTTGAAGAGGCTACAGACCTCTTCCTTTTCCTTACTCTACCTGCAAAGAAAGGGGAATCTAAACTTCTTGCATATCTATTGGGCCAAATGACTGCGGTAGATAATGATGCGTCTTCATCCGTTGACAGGGAACATAGGGCAAGAAGGTTGACTTACCATTGAAATGAGGATGCATCTTGCTGCCTTTCCAATGAAGCAAGTTTAATTTAGTAATAGGTGAAAAACCATCCTTACAAAGGTGTTAATCAGAGACTTGGCTTTGTGGACACTTTTCAGAGAACAAATTTGTTAGCATAAAAATAAAGCCAGAAAATGAAGAGCTGTTTAATCACTCAATTGGATTTTTCTGCCAGCATATTTTTTTTCTCTGCAACCCACTGCTAAATTGTGCTTCCTAGCTGTTTTTATAAAATCACTGAATCAAATCTAACTCTGATTACATCAGAGAAGGCCAGGTACCCTACACCATAACAGGGGGTTTGAAATTTTGACTTGTCTACTTAAAGATCACCAAAATCTGATAACAAGGTCAATTAGGTCCCTTGGTGGGATTGAACCACCAACCTTATGGTTAATAGCCATACATACTAACTGATTGCGCCACAGAGACACTTTGCAAAAGTCCATACTGACAAAGGCTAATAAGCATTCATCTAAAACGTTTCCTAGAAAAACTTTAAAAAGTCAATAATCTGGAGAGTTTTTGTAAGATGTTTCTTCCATCAACCAACGAAGAAACACATTGGTACTTTCCCATGATGAGTGAGTGCTTCAGGATCTCTTGCACTTACATGTGCAGCAGAGTACTGCAATGGAAGCATGCTGGGCCCATAACCCAGAGGTAGGCAGATTGAAACTATCCTCTGCTATATGCATTTTTTTTTGTTAATTAAAGTAATCCAAAACTGGGATTGATATTTTGTCTCTTTTATTTTTACTTAAAGTACAATAACTTTTACCATTTTAATTTGTTTTAATAGTATATTGACAGTATTGTTTTCTTTCAAAAATCCACTTCATTTTCTTTACCCTATTATTAAAATGGTAATTGACAAAAACAAACTACATTGTCACCAGAAGAGCAATACAAAATGTACAAGTGATATATTAAAATCATCTTTCCAGCTTGAATTTCAATGATGCATTGGGTCAACAATTTTGTGAGAAACATCTTCACCCTTAAATAAAGATTTTCTTAATTCCTTACCTGTGTGCTAATTAGATATCACCTTGTTTTCACATTAAACAGACTTCCACATGAGAAAGCAGCAAGGATGCAGTGGCGTTAATGTTTCCTGGTGTCAACCTGTATTATTTCAGTAGACATTGAAATGAGGATACATCTTGCTGCCTTTCCAATGAAGCAAGTTTAATTTAGTAATAGGTGAAAAACCATCCCTACAAAGGTGTTAATCAGAGACTTGGCTTTGTGGACACTTTTCAGAGAACAAATTTGTTAGCATAAAAATAAAGCCAGAAAATGAAGAGCTGTTTAATCACGCAATTTGATTTTTTTGCCAGCATATTTCTTTTTCTCTGCAACCCACTGCTAAATTGTGCTTCCTAGATGTTTTTATAAAATCACTGAATCAAATCTAACTCTGATTACATCAGAGAAGGCCAGGTACCCTACACCATAACAGGGGGTATGAAATTTGACTTGTCTACTTAAAGATCACCAAAATCTGATAACAAGGTCAATTACGTCCCTGGGTGGGATTGAACCACCAACCTTTTGGTTAATAGCCGTACACACTAACTGATTGCGCCACAGAGACACTTTGCAAAACAACATACTGACAAATGCTAATAAGCATTCATCTAAAACGTTTCCTAGAAAAACTTAAAAAAGTCAATAATCTGGAGAGTTTTTGTAAGATGTTTCTTCTATCAACCAACGAAGAAACACATTGGTACTTTCCCATGATGAGTGAGTGCTTCAGGATCTCTTGCACTTACATGTGCAGCAGAGTACAGCAATGGAAGCATGCTGGGCCCATAACCCAGAGGTAGGCAGATTGAAACTATCCTCTGCTATATGCATTTTTTTTTGTTAATTAAAGTAATCCAAAACTGGGATTGATATTTTGGCTCTTTTATTTTTACTTAAAGTACAATAACTTTTACCATTTTAATTTGTTTTAATAGTATATTGACAGTATTGTTTTCTTTCAAAAATCCACTTAATTTTCTTTACCCTATTATTAAAATGGTAATTGACAAAAACAAACTACATTGTCACCAGAAGAGCAATACAAAATGTACAAGTGATATATTAAAATCATCTTTCCAGCTTGAATTTCAATGATGCATTGGGGCAACGATTTTGTGAGAAACATCTTCACCCTTAAATAAAGATTTTCTTAATTCCTTACCTTTGTGCTAATTAGATATCACCTTGTTTTCATATTAAACAGACTTCCACATGAGAAAGCAGCAAGGATGTAGTGGCGTTAATGTTTCCTGGTGTCAACTTGTATTATTTCAGTAGACATTGAAATGAGGATGCATCTTGCTGCCTTTCCAATGAAGCAAGTTTAATTTAGTAATAGGTGAAAAACCATCCTTACAAAGGTGTTAATCAGAGACTTGGCTTTGTGGACACTTTTCAGAGAACAAATTTGTTAGCATAAAAATAAAGCCAGAAAATGAAGAGCTGTTTAATCACTCAATTGGATTTTTCTGCCAGCATATTTTTTTTTCTCTGCAACCCACTGCTAAATTGTGCTTCCTAGCTGTTTTTATAAAATCACTGAATCAAATCTAACTCTGATTACATCAGAGAAGGCCAGGTACCCTACACCGTAACAGGGGGTTTGAAATTTTGACTTGTCTACTTAAAGATCACCAAAATCTGATAACAAGGGAAATTAGGTCCCTGGGTGGAATTGAACCACCAACCTTATGGTTAATAGCCGTACATACTAACTGATTGCGCCACAGAGACACTTTGCAAAAGTCCATACTGACAAAGGCTAATAAGCATTCATCTAAAACGTTTCCTAGAAAAACTTTAAAAAGTCAATAATCTGGAGAGTTTTTGTAAGATGTTTCTTCCATCAACCAACGAAGAAACACATTGGTACTTTCCCATGATGAGTGAGTGCTTCAGGATCTCTTGCACTTACATGTGCAGCAGAGTACTGCAATGGAAGCATGCTGGGCCCATAACCCAGAGGTAGGCAGATTGAAACTATCCTCTGCTATATGCATTTTTTTTTGTTAATTAAAGTAATCCAAAACTGGGATTGATATTTTGTCTCTTTTATTTTTACTTAAAGTACAATAACGTTTACCATTTTAATTTGTTTTAATAGTATATTGACAGTATTGTTTTCTTTCAAAAATCCACTTCATTTTCTTTACCCTATTATTAAAATGGTAATTGACAAAAACAAACTACATTGTCACCAGAAGAGCAATACAAAATGTACAAGTGATATATTAAAATCATCTTTCCAGCTTGAATTTCAATGATGCATTGGGGCAACAATTTTGTGAGAAACATCTTCACCCTTAAATAAAGATTTTCTTAATTCCTTACCTGTGTGCTAATTAGATATCACCTTGTTTTCACATTAAACAGACTTCCACATGAGAAAGCAGCAAAGATGCAGTGGCGTTAATGTTTCCTGGTGTCAACCTGTATTATTTCAGTAGACATTGAAATGAGGATACATCTTGCTGCCTTTCCAATGAAGCAAGTTTAATTTAGTAATAGGTGAAAAACCATCCCTACAAAGGTGTTAATCAGAGACTTGGCTTTGTGGACACTTTTCAGAGAACAAATTTGTTAGCATAAAAATAAAGCCAGAAAATGAAGAGCTGTTAAATCACGCAATTTGATTTTTTTGCCAGCATATTTCTTTTTCTCTGCAACCCACTGCTAAATTGTGCTTCCTAGATGTTTTTATAAAATCACTGAATCAAATCTAACTCTGATTACATCAGAGAAGGCCAGGTACCCTACACCATAACAGGGGGTATGAAATTTGACTTGTCTACTTAAAGATCACCAAAATCTGATAACAAGGTCAATTACGTCCCTGGGTGGGATTGAACCACCAACCTTTTGGTTAATAGCCGTACACACTAACTGATTGCGCCACAGAGACACTTTGCAAAAGTACATACTGACAAATGCTAATAAGCATTCATCTAAAACGTTTCCTAGAAAAACTTAAAAAAGTCAATAATCTGGAGCGTTTTTGTAAGATGTTTCTTCTATCAACCAACGAAGAAACACATTGGTACTTTCCCATGATGAGTGAGTGCTTCAGGATCTCTTGCACTTACATGTGCAGCAGAGTACAGCAATGGAAGCATGCTGGGCCCATAACCCAGAGGTAGGCAGATTGAAACTATCCTCTGCTATATGCATTTTTTTGTTTGTTAATTAAAGTAATCCAAAACTGGGATTGATATTTTGGCTCTTTTATTTTTACTTAAAGTACAATAACTTTTACCATTTTAATTTGTTTTAATAGTATATTGACAGTATTGTTTTCTTTCAAAAATCCACTTCATTTTCTTTACCCTATTATTAAAATGGTAATTGACAAAAACAAACTACATTGTCACCAGAAGAGCAATACAAAATGTACAAGTGATATATTAAAATCATCTTTCCAGCTTGAATTTCAATGATGCATTGGGGCAACGATTTTGTGAGAAACATCTTCACCCTTAAATAAAGATTTTCTTAATTCCTTACCTGTGTGCTAATTAGATATCACCTTGTTTTCACATTAAACAGACTTCCACATGAGAAAGCAGCAAGGATGCAGTGGCGTTAATGTTTCTTGGTGTCAACCTGTATTATTTCAGTAGACATTGAAATGAGGATGCATCTTGCTGCCTTTCCAATGAAGCAAGTTTAATTTAGTAATAGGTGAAAAACCATCCTTACAAAGGTGTTAATCAGAGACTTGGCTTTGTGGACACTTTTCAGAGAACAAATTTGTTAGCATAAAAATAAAGCCAGAAAATAAAGAGCTGTTTAATCACTCAATTGGATTTTTCTGCCAGCATATTTTTTTTCTCTGCAACCCACTGCTAAATTGTGCTTCCTAGCTGTTTTTATAAAATCACTGAATCAAATCTAACTCTGATTACATCAGAGAAGGCCAGGTACCCTACACCATAACAGGGGGTTTGAAATTTTGACTTGTCTACTTAAAGATCACCAAAATCTGATAACAAGGTCAATTAGGTCCCTGGGTGGGATTGAACCACCAACCTTATGGTTAATAGCCGTACATACTAACTGATTGCGCCACAGAGACACTTTGCAAAAGTCCATACTGACAAAGGCTAATAAGCATTCATCTAAAACGTTTCCTAGAAAAACTTTAAAAAGTCAATAATCTGGAGAGTTTTTGTAAGATGTTTCTTCCATCAACCAACGAAGAAACACATTGGTACTTTCCCATGATGAGTGAGTGCTTCAGGATCTCTTGCACTTACATGTGCAGTAGAGTACTGCAAAGGAAGCATGCTGGGCCCATAACCCAGAGGTAGGCAGATTGAAACTATCCTCTGCTATATGCATTTTTTTTGTTAATTAAAGTAATCCAAAACTGGGATTGATATTTTGTCTCTTTTATTTTTACTTAAAGTACAATAACTTTTACCATTTTAATTTGTTTTAATAGTATATTGACAGTATTGTTTTCTTTCAAAAATCCACTTCATTTTCTTTACCCTATTATTAAAATGGTAATTGACAAAAACAAACTACATTGTCACCAGAAGAGCAATACAAAATGTACAAGTGATATATTAAAATCATCTTTCCAGCTTGAATTTCAATGATGCATTGGGTCAACAAATTTGTGAGAAACATCTTCACCCTTAAATAAAGATTTTCTTAATTCCTTACCTGTGTGCTAATTAGATATCACCTTGTTTTCACATTAAACAGACTTCCACATGAGAAAGCAGCAAGGAAGCAGTGGCGTTAATGTTTCCTGGTGTCAACTTGTATTATTTCAGTAGACATTGAAATGAGGATGCATCTTGCTGCCTTTCCAATGAAGCAAGTTTAATTTAGTAATAGGTGAAAAAACATCCTTACAAAGGTGTTAATCAGAGACTTGGCTTTGTGGACACTTTTCAGAGAACAAATTTGTTAGCATAAAAATAAAGCCAGAAAATGAAGAGCTGTTTAATCACTCGATTGGATTTTTCTGCCAGCATATTTTTTTTCTCTGCAACCCACTGCTAAATTGTGCTTCCTAGCTGTTTTTTATAAAATCACTGAATCAAATCTAACTCTGATTACATCAGAGAAGGCCATGTACCCTACACCCTAAGAGGGGGTTTGAAATTTTGACTTGTCTACTTAAATATCACCAAAATCTGACCACAAGTTTAATTACGTCCCTGGGTGGGATTGAACCACCAACCTTTTGGTTAATAACCGAACACACTAACCGATTGCGCCACAGAGACACTTTGCAAAAAGTGCATACTGACAAAGGCTAATAAGCATACATCTAGAACGTTTCCTAGAAAAACATTAAAAAATCAATAATCTGGAGAGTTTTTGTAAGATGTTTCTTCCATCAACCAACGAATAAACACATTGGTACTTTCCCATGATGAGTGAGTGCTTCAGGATCTCTTGCACTTACATGTGCAGCAGAGTACTGCAATGGAAGCATGCTGGACCCATAACCCAGAGGTAGGCAGATTGAAACTATCCTTTGCTATATGCATTTTTTTTGTTAATTTAAGTAATCAAAACTGTGATTGATATTTTTGCTCTTTTATTTTTACTTAAAGTACAATAACTTTTACCATTTTAATTTGTTTTAATAGTATATTGACAGTATAGTTTTCTTTCAAAAATCCACTTAATTTTCTTTACCCTGTTATTAAAATGGTAATTGACAAAAAAAAACTACATTGTCACCAGAAGAGCAATACAAAATGTACAAGTGATATATTAAAATCATCTTTCCAGCTTGAATTTCAATGATGCATTGGGGCAACAATTTTGTGAGAAACATCTTCACCCTTAAATAAAGATTTTTGTAATTCCTTACCTGTGTGCTAATTAGATATCACCTTGTTTTCACATTAAACAGACTTCCACATGAGAAAGCAGCAAGGATGCAGTGGCGTTAATGTTTCCTGGTGTCAACCTGTATTATTTCAGTAGACATTGAAATGAGGATGCATCTTGCTGCCTTTCCAATGAAGCAAGTTTAATTTAGTAATAGGTGAAAAACCATCCCTACAAAGGTGTTAATCAGAGACTTGGCTTTGTGGACACTTTTCAGAGAACAAATTTGTTAGCATAAAAATAAAGCAAGAAAATTAAGAGCTGTTAAATCACACAATTTGATTTTTTTGCCAGCATATTTCTTTTTCTCTGCAACCCACTGCTAAATTGTGCTTCCTAGACGTTTTTATAAAATCACTGAATCAAATCTAACTCTGATTACATCAGAGAAGGCCAGGTACCCTACACCATAACAGGGGGTATGAAATTTGACTTGTCTACTTAAAGATCACCAAAATCTGATAACAAGGTCAATTACGTCCCTGGGTGGGATTGAACCACCAACCTTTTGGTTAATAGCCGTACACACTAACTGATTGCGCCACAGAGACACTTTGCAAAAGTACATACTGACAAAGGCTAATAAGCATTCATCTAAAACGTTTCCTAGAAAAACTTAATAAAGTCAATAATCTGGAGAGTTTTTGTAAGATGTTTCTTCTATCAACCAACGAAGAAACACATTGGTACTTTCCCATGATGAGTGAGTGCTTCAGGATCTCTTGCACTTACATGTGCAGCAGAGTACAGCAATGGAAGCATGCTGGGCCCATAACCCAGAGGTAGGCAGATTGAAACTATCCTCTGCTATATGCATTTTTTTGTTTGTTAATTAAAGTAATCCAAAACTGGGATTGATATTTTGGCTCTTTTATTTTTACTTAAAGTACAATAACTTTTACCATTTTAATTTGTTTTAATAGTATATTGACAGTATTGTTTTCTTTCAAAAATCCACTTAATTTTCTTTACCCTATTATTAAAATGGTAATTGACAAAAACAAACTACATTGTCACCAGAAGAGCAATACAAAATGTACAAGTGATATATTAAAATCATCTTTCCAGCTTGAATTTCAATGATGCATTGGGGCAACGATTTTGTGAGAAACATCTTCACCCTTAAATAAAGATTTTCTTAATTCCTTACCTGTGTGCTAATTAGATATCACCTTGTTTTCACATTAAACAGACTTCCACATGAGAAAGCAGCAAGGATGCAGTGGCGTTAATGTTTCCTGGTGTCAACCTGTATTATTTCAGTAGACATTGAAATGAGGATGCATCTTGCTGCCTTTCCAATGAAGCAAGTTTAATTTAGTAATAGGTGAAAAACCATCCTTACAAAGGTGTTAATCAGAGACTTGGCTTTGTGGACACTTTTCAGAGAACAAATTTGTTAGCATAAAAATAAAGCCAGAAAATGAAGAGCTGTTTAATCACTCAATTGGATTTTTTTTGCCAGCATATTTTTTTTCTCTGCAACCCACTGCTAAATTGTGCTTCCTAGCTGTTTTTTTATAAAATCACTGAATCAAATCTAACTCTGATTACATCAGAGAAGGCCAGGTACCCTACACAATAAGAGGGGGTTTGAAATTTTGACTTGTCTACTTAAATATCACCAAAATCTGATCACAAGGTCAAATACGTTCCTGGGTGGGATTGAACCGCCAACTTTTTGGTTAATAGCCTTACACACTAACCAATTGCACCACAGAGACACTTTGCAAAAAGTACATACTGACAAAGGCTAATAAGCATTCATCAAGAACGTTTCCTAGAAAAACTTTAAAAAGTCAATAATCTGGAGAGTTTTTGTAAGATGTTTCTTCCATCAACCAACGAAGAAACACATTGGTACTTTCCCATGATGAGTGAGTGCTTCAGGATCTCTTGCACTTACATGTGCAGCAGAGTACTGCAATGGAAGCATGCTGGGCCCATAACCCAGAGGTAGGCAGATTGAAACTATCCTCTGCTATATGCATTTTTTTTTGTTAATTAAAGTAATCCAAAACTGGGATTGATATTTTGTCTCTTTTATTTTTACTTAAAGTACAATAACGTTTACCATTTTAATTTGTTTTAATAGTATATTGACAGTATTGTTTTCTTTCAAAAATCCACTTCATTTTCTTTACCCTATTATTAAAATGGTAATTGACAAAAACAAACTACATTGTCACCAGAAGAGCAATACAAAATGTACAAGTGATATATTAAAATCATCTTTCCAGCTTGAATTTCAATGATGCATTGGGGCAACGATTTTGTGAGAAACATCTTCACCCTTAAATAAAGATTTTCTTAATTCCTTACCTGTGTGCTAATTAGATATCACCTTGTTTTCACATTAAACAGACTTCCACATGAGAAAGCAGCAAGGATGCAGTGGCGTTAATGTTTCCTGGTGTCAACCTGTATAATTTCAGTAGACATTGAAATGAGGATGCATCTTGCTGCCTTTCCAATGAAGCAAGTTTAATTTAGTAATAGGTGAAAAACCATCCTTACAAAGGTGTTAATCAGAGACTTGGCTTTGTGGACACCTTTCAGAGAACAAATTTGTTAGCATAAAAATAAAGCCAGAAAATAAAGAGCTGTTTAATCACTCAATTGGATTTTTCTGCCAGCATATTTTTTTTCTCTGCAACCCACTGCTAAATTGTGCTTCCTAGCTGTTTTTATAAAATCACTGAATCAAATCTAACTCTGATTACATCAGAGAAGGCCAGGTACCCTACACCATAACAGGGGGTTTGAAATTTTGTCTTGTCTACTTAAAGATCACCAAAATCTGATAACAAGGTCAATTAGGTCCCTTGGTGGGATTGAACCACCAACCTTTTGGTTAATAGCCGTACTTACTAACTGATTGCGCCACAGAGACACTTTGCAAAAGTACATACTGACAAAGGCTAATAAGCATTCATCTAAAACGTTTCCTAGAAAAAATTAATAAAGTCAATAATCTGGAGAGTTTTTGTAAGATGTTTCTTCTATCAACCAACGAAGAAACACATTGGTACTTTCCCATGATGAGTGAGTGCTTCAGGATCTCTTGCACTTACATGTGCAGCAGAGTACAGCAATGGAAGCATGCTGGGCCCATAACCCAGAGGTAGGCAGATTGAAACTATCCTCTGCTATATGCATTTTTTTGTTTGTTAATTAAAGTAATCCAAAACTGGGATTGATATTTTGTCTCTTTTATTTTTACTTAAAGTACAATAACTTTTACCATTTTAATTTGTTTTAATAGTATATTGACAGTATTGTTTTCTTTCAAAAATCCACTTCATTTTCTTTACCCTATTATTAAAATGGTAATTGACAAAAACAAACTACATTGTCACCAGAAGAGCAATACAAAATGTACAAGTGATATATTAAATTCATCTTTCCAGCTTGAATTTCAATGATGCATTGGGTCAACAATTTTGTGAGAAACATCTTCACCCTTAAATAAAGATTTTCTTAATTCCTTACCTGTGTGCTAATTAGATATCACCTTGTTTTCACATTAAACAGACTTCCACATGAGAAAGCAGCAAGGATGCAGTGGCGTTAATGTTTCCTGGTGTCAACTTGTATTATTTCAGTAGACATTGAAATGAGGATGCATCTTGCTGCCTTTCCAATGAAGCAAGTTTAATTTAGTAATAGGTGAAAAACCATCCTTACAAAGGTGTTAATCAGAGACTTGGCTTTGTGGACACTTTTCAGAGAACAAATTTGTTAGCTTAAAAATAAAGCCAGAAAATTAAGAGCTGTTTAATCACTCAATTGGATTTTTCTGCCAGCATATTTTTTTTCTCTGCAACCCACTGCTAAATTGTGCTTCCTAGCTGTTTTTAATAAAATCACTGAATCAAATCTAACTCTGATTACATCAGAGAAGGCCAGGTACCCTACACAATAAGAGGGGGCTTGAAATTTTGACTTGTCTACTTAAATATCACCAAAATCTGATCACAAGGTCAATTACGTCCCTGGGTGGGATTGAACCACCAACCTTTTGGTTAATAGCCGAACACACTAACCGATTGCGCCACAGAGACACTTTGCAAAAAGTACATACTGACAAAGGCTAATAAGCATACATCTAGAACATTTCCAAGAAAAACATTAAAAAATCAATAATCTGGAGAGTTTTTGTAAGATGTTTCTTCCATCAACCAACGAATAAACACATTGGTACTTTCCCATGATGAGTGAGTGCTTCAGGATCTCTTGCACTTACATGTGCAGCAGAGTACAGCAATGGAAGCATGCTGGGCCCATAACCCAGAGGTAGGCAGATTGAAACTATCCTCTGCTATATGCATTTTTTTGTTTGTTAATTAAAGTAATCCAAAACTGGGATTGATATTTTGGCTCTTTTATTTTTACTTAAAGTACAATAACTTTTACCATTTTAATTTGTTTTAATAGTATATTGACAGTATTGTTTTCTTTCAAAAATCCACTTAATTTTCTTTACCCTATTATTAAAATGGTAATTGACAAAAACAAACTACATTGTCACCAGAAGAGCAATACAAAATGTACAAGTGATATATTAAAATCATCTTTCCAGCTTGAATTTCAATGATGCATTGGGGCAACGATTTTGTGAGAAACATCTTCACCCTTAAATAAAGATTTTCTTAATTCCTTACCTGTGTGCTAATTAGATATCACCTTGTTTTCACATTAAACAGACTTCCACATGAGAAAGCAGCAAGGATGCAGTGGCGTTAATGTTTCCTGGTGTCAACCTGTATTATTTCAGTAGACATTGAAATGAGGATGCATCTTGCTGCCTTTCCAATGAAGCAAGTTTAATTTAGTAATAGGTGAAAAACCATCCTTACAAAGGTGTTAATCAGAGACTTGGCTTTGTGGACACTTTTCAGAGAACAAATTTGTTAGCATAAAAATAAAGCCAGAAAATGAAGAGCTGTTTAATCACTCAATTGGATTTTTTTTGCCAGCATATTTTTTTTCTCTGCAACCCACTGCTAAATTGTGCTTCCTAGCTGTTTTTTTATAAAATCACTGAATCAAATCTAACTCTGATTACATCAGAGAAGGCCAGGTACCCTACACAATAAGAGGGGGTTTGAAATTTTGACTTGTCTACTTAAATATCACCAAAATCTGATCACAAGGTCAAATACGTTCCTGGGTGGGATTGAACCGCCAACTTTTTGGTTAATAGCCTTACACACTAACCAATTGCACCACAGAGACACTTTGCAAAAAGTACATACTGACAAAGGCTAATAAGCATTCATCAAGAACGTTTCCTAGAAAAACTTTAAAAAGTCAATAATCTGGAGAGTTTTTGTAAGATGTTTCTTCCATCAACCAACGAAGAAACACATTGGTACTTTCCCATGATGAGTGAGTGCTTCAGGATCTCTTGCACTTACATGTGCAGCAGAGTACTGCAATGGAAGCATGCTGGGCCCATAACCCAGAGGTAGGCAGATTGAAACTATCCTCTGCTATATGCATTTTTTTTTGTTAATTAAAGTAATCCAAAACTGGGATTGATATTTTGTCTCTTTTATTTTTACTTAAAGTACAATAACGTTTACCATTTTAATTTGTTTTAATAGTATATTGACAGTATTGTTTTCTTTCAAAAATCCACTTCATTTTCTTTACCCTATTATTAAAATGGTAATTGACAAAAACAAACTACATTGTCACCAGAAGAGCAATACAAAATGTACAAGTGATATATTAAAATCATCTTTCCAGCTTGAATTTCAATGATGCATTGGGGCAACGATTTTGTGAGAAACATCTTCACCCTTAAATAAAGATTTTCTTAATTCCTTACCTGTGTGCTAATTAGATATCACCTTGTTTTCACATTAAACAGACTTCCACATGAGAAAGCAGCAAGGATGCAGTGGCGTTAATGTTTCCTGGTGTCAACCTGTATAATTTCAGTAGACATTGAAATGAGGATGCATCTTGCTGCCTTTCCAATGAAGCAAGTTTAATTTAGTAATAGGTGAAAAACCATCCTTACAAAGGTGTTAATCAGAGACTTGGCTTTGTGGACACCTTTCAGAGAACAAATTTGTTAGCATAAAAATAAAGCCAGAAAATAAAGAGCTGTTTAATCACTCAATTGGATTTTTCTGCCAGCATATTTTTTTTCTCTGCAACCCACTGCTAAATTGTGCTTCCTAGCTGTTTTTATAAAATCACTGAATCAAATCTAACTCTGATTACATCAGAGAAGGCCAGGTACCCTACACCATAACAGGGGGTTTGAAATTTTGTCTTGTCTACTTAAAGATCACCAAAATCTGATAACAAGGTCAATTAGGTCCCTGGGTGGGATTGAACCACCAACCTTTTGGTTAATAGCCGTACTTACTAACTGATTGCGCCACAGAGACACTTTGCAAAAGTACATACTGACAAAGGCTAATAAGCATTCATCTAAAACGTTTCCTAGAAAAAATTAATAAAGTCAATAATCTGGAGAGTTTTTGTAAGATGTTTCTTCTATCAACCAACGAAGAAACACATTGGTACTTTCCCATGATGAGTGAGTGCTTCAGGATCTCTTGCACTTACATGTGCAGCAGAGTACTGCAATGGAAGCATGCTGGACCCATAACCCAGAGGTAGGCAGATTGAAACTATCCTTTGCTATATGCATTTTTTTTGTTAATTTAAGTAATCAAAACTGGGATTGATATTTTTGCTCTTTTATTTTTACTTAAAGTACAATAACTTTTTACCATTTTAATTTGTTTTAATAGTATATTGACAGTATAGTTTTCTTTCAAAAATCCACTTAATTTTCTTTACCCTATTATTAAAATGGTAATTGACAAAAAAAACTACATTGTCACCAGAAGAGCAATACAAAATGTACAAGTGATATATTAAAATCATCTTTCCTGCTTGAATTTCAATGATGCATTGGGGCAACAATTTTGTGAGAAACATCTTCACCCTTAAATAAAGATTTTCGTAATTCCTTACCTGTGTGCTAATTAGATATCACCTTGTTTTCACATTAAACAGACTTCCACATGAGAAAGCAGCAAGGATGCAGTGGCGTTAATGTTTCCTGGTTTCAACCTGTATTATTTCAGTAGACATTGAAATGAGGATGCATCTTGCTGCCTTTCCAATGAAGCAAGTTTAATTTAGTAATAGGTGAAAAATCATCCCTACAAAGGTGTTAATCAGAGACTTGGCTTTGTGGACACTTTTCAGAGAACAAATTTGTTAGCATAAAAATAAAGCCAGAAAATGAAGAGCTGTTTAATCACGCAATTTGATTTTTTTGCCAGCATATTTCTTTTTCTCTGCAACCCACTGCTAAATTGTGCTTCCTAGATGTTTTTATAAAATCATTGAATCAAATCTAACTCTGATTACATCAGAGAAGGCCAGGTACCCTACACAATAAGAGGGGGTATGACATTTGACTTGTCTACTTAAAGATCACCAAAATCTGATAACAAGGTCAATTACGTCCCTGGGTGGGATTGAACCACCAACCTTTTGGTTAATAGCCGTACACACTAACTGATTGCGCCACAGAGACAATTTGCAAAAGTACATACTGACAAATGCTAATAAGCATTCATCTAAAACGTTTCCTAGAAAAACTTAAAAAAGTCAATAATCTGTAGAGTTTTTGTAAGATGTTTCTTCTATCAACCAACGAAGAAACACATTGATACTTTCCCATGATGAGTGAGTGCTTCAGGATCTCTTGCACTTACATGTGCAGCAGAGTACAGCAATGGAAGCATGCTGGGCCCATAACCCAGAGGTAGGCAGATTGAAACTATCCTCTGCTATATGCATTTTTTTGTTGTTAATTAAAGTAATCCAAAACTGGGATTGATATTTTGGCTCTTTTATTTTTACTTAAAGTACAATAACTTTTACCATTTTAATTTGTTTTAATAGTATATTGACAGTATTGTTTTCTTTCAAAAATCCACTTCATTTTCTTTACCCTATTATTAAAATGGTAATTGACAAAAACAAACTACATTGTCACCAGAAGAGCAATACAAAATGTACAAGTGATATATTAAAATCATCTTTCCAGCTTGAATTTCAATGATGCATTGGGGCAACGATTTTGTGAGAAACATCTTCACCCTTAAATAAAGATTTTCTTAATTCCTTACCTGTGTGCTAATTAGATATCACCTTGTTTTCACATTAAACAGACTTCCACATGAGAAAGCAGCAAGGATGCAGTGGCGTTAATGTTTCCTGGTGTCAACCTGTATTATTTCAGTAGACATTGAAATGAGGATGCATCTTGCTGCCTTTCCAATGAAGCAAGTTTAATTTAGTAATAGGTGAAAAACCATCCCTACAAAGGTGTTAATCAGAGACTTTGCTTTGTGGACACTTTTCAGAGAACAAATTTGTTAGCATAAAAATAAAGCCAGAAAATGAAGAGCTGTTTAATCACTCAATTGGATTTTTCTGCCAGCATATTTTTTTTCTCTGCAACCCACTGCTAAATTGTGCTTCCTAGCTGTTTTTAATAAAATCACTGAATCAAATCTAACTCTGATTACATCAGAGAAGGCCAGGTACCCTACACAATAAGAGGGGGCTTGAAATTTTGACTTGTCTACTTAAATATCACCAAAATCTGATCACAAGGTCAATTACGTCCCTGGGTGGGATTGAACCACCAACCTTTTGGTTAATAGCCGAACACACTAACCGATTGCGCCACAGAGACACTTTGCAAAAAGTACATACTGACAAAGGCTAATAAGCATACATCTAGAACATTTCCAAGAAAAACATTAAAAAATCAATAATCTGGAGAGTTTTTGTAAGATGTTTCTTCCATCAACCAACGAATAAACACATTGGTACTTTCCCATGATGAGTGAGTGCTTCAGGATCTCTTGCACTTACATGTGCAGCAGAGTACTGCAATGGAAGCATGCTGGACCCATAACCCAGAGGTAGGCAGATTGAAACTATCCTTTGCTATATGCATTTTTTTTTGTTAATTAAAGTAATCAAAACTGGGATTGATATTTTTGCTCTTTTATTTTTACTTAAAGTACAATAACTTTTTACCATTTTAATTTGTTTTAATAGTATATTGACAGTATAGTTTTCTTTCAAAAATCCACTTAATTTTCTTTACCCTATTATTAAAATGGTAATTGACAAAAAAAACTACATTGTCACCAGAAGAGCAATACAAAATGTACAAGTGATATATTAAAATCATCTTTCCAGCTTGAATTTCAATGATGCATTGGGGCAACAATTTTGTGAGAAACATCTTCACCCTTAAATAAAGATTTTCGTAATTCCTTACCTGTGTGCTAATTAGATATCACCTTGTTTTCACATTAAACAGACTTCCACATGAGAAAGCAGCAAGGATGCAGTGGCGTTAATGTTTCCTGGTTTCAACCTGTATTATTTCAGTAGACATTGAAATGAGGATGCATCTTGCTGCCTTTCCAATGAAGCAAGTTTAATTTAGTAATAGGTGAAAAATCATCCCTACAAAGGTGTTAATCAGAGACTTGGCTTTGTGGACACTTTTCAGAGAACAAATTTGTTAGCATAAAAATAAAGCCAGAAAATGAAGAGCTGTTTAATCACGCAATTTGATTTTTTTGCCAGCATATTTCTTTTTCTCTGCAACCCACTGCTAAATTGTGCTTCCTAGATGTTTTTATAAAATCATTGAATCAAATCTAACTCTGATTACATCAGAGAAGGCCAGGTACCCTACACAATAAGAGGGGGTATGACATTTGACTTGTCTACTTAAAGATCACCAAAATCTGATAACAAGGTCAATTACGTCCCTGGGTGGGATTGAACCACCAACCTTTTGGTTAATAGCCGTACACACTAACTGATTGCGCCACAGAGACACTTTGCAAAAGTCCATACTGACAAATGCTAATAAGCATTCATCTAAAACGTTTCCTAGAAAAACTTAAAAAAGTCAATAATCTGGAGAGTTTTTGTAAGATGTTTCTTCTATCAACCAACGAAGAAACACATTGATACTTTCCCATGATGAGTGAGTGCTTCAGGATCTCTTGCACTTACATGTGCAGCAGAGTACAGCAATGGAAGCATGCTGGGCCCATAACCCAGAGGTAGGCAGATTGAAACTATCCTCTGCTATATGCATTTTTTTTTGTTAATTAAAGTAATCCAAAACTGGGATTGATATTTTGGCTCTTTTATTTTTACTTAAAGTACAATAACTTTTACCATTTTAATTTGTTTTAATAGTATATTGACAGTATTGTTTTCTTTCAAAAATCCACTTCATTTTCTTTACCCTATTATTAAAATGGTAATTGACAAAAACAAACTACATTGTCACCAGAAGAGCAATACAAAATGTACAAGTGATATATTAAAATCATCTTTCCAGCTTGAATTTCAATGATGCATTGGGGCAACGATTTTGTGAGAAACATCTTCACCCTTAAATAAAGATTTTCTTAATTCCTTACCTGTGTGCTAATTAGATATCACCTTGTTTTCACATTAAACAGACTTCCACATGAGAAAGCAGCAAGGATGCAGTGGCGTTAATGTTTCCTGGTGTCAACCTGTATTATTTCAGTAGACATTGAAATGAGGATGCATCTTGCTGCCTTTCCAATGAAGCAAGTTTAATTTAGTAATAGGTGAAAAACCATCCCTACAAAGGTGTTAATCAGAGACTTTGCTTTGTGGACACTTTTCAGAGAACAAATTTGTTAGCATAAAAATAAAGCCAGAAAATGAAGAGCTGTTTAATCACTCAATTGGATTTTTCTGCCAGCATATTTCTTTTTCTCTGCAACCCACTGCTAAATTGTGCTTCCTAGCTGTTTTTATAAAATCACTGAATCAAATCTAACTCTGATTACATCAGAGAAGGCCAGGTACCCTACACCATAACAGGGGGTTTGAAATTTTGACTTGTCTACTTAAAGATCACCAAAATCTGATAACAATGTGAATTACGTACGTTGGTGGGATTGAACCACCAACCTTTTGGTTAATAGCCGTACACACTAACTGATTGCGCCACAGAGACACATTGCAAAAGTATATACTGACAAGGGCTAATAAGCATTCATCTAAAACGTTTCCTAGAAAAACTTTAAAAAGTCAATAATCTGGAGAGTTTTTGTAAGATGTTTCTTCCATCAACCAACGAAGAAACACATTGGTACTTTCCCATGATGAGTGAGTGCTTCAGGATCTCATGCACTTACATGTGCAGCAGAGTACTGCAATGGAAGCATGCTGGGCCCATAACCCAGAGGTAGGCAGATTGAAACTATCCTCTGCTATATGCATTTTTTTTTGTTAATTAAAGTAATCCAAAACTGGGATTGATATTTTGGCTCTTTTATTTTTACTTAAAGTACAATAACTTTTACCATTTTAATTTGTTTTAATAGTATATTGACAGTATTGTTTTCTTTCAAAAATCCACTTAATTTTCTTTACCCTATTATTAAAATGGTAATTGACAAAAACAAACTACATTGTCACCAGAAGAGCAATACAAAATGTACAAGTGATATATTAAAATCATCTTTCCAGCTTGAATTTCAATGATGCATTGGGGCAACGATTTTGTGAGAAACATCTTCACCCTTAAATAAAGATTTTCTTAATTCCTTACCTGTGTGCTAATTAGATATCACCTTGTTTTCGCATTAAACAGACTTCCACATGAGAAAGCAGCAAGGATGCAGTGGCGTTAATGTTTCCTGGTGTCAACTTGTATTATTTCAGTAGACATTGAAATGAGGATGCATCTTGCTGCCTTTCCAATGAAGCAAGTTTAATTTAGTAATAGATGAAAAACCATCCCTACAAAGGTGTTAATCAGAGACTTGGCTTTGTGGACACTTTTCAGAGAACAAATTTGTTAGCATAAAAATAAAGCCAGAAAATGAAGAGCTGTTTAATCACTCAATTGGATTTTTTTTGCCAGCATATTTTTTTTCTCTGCAACCCACTGCTAAATTGTGCTTCCTAGCTGTTTTTTTATAAAATCACTGAATCAAATCTAACTCTGATTACATCAGAGAAGGCCAGGTACCCTACACAATAAGAGGGGGTTTGAAATTTTGACTTGTCTACTTAAATATCACCAAAATCTGATCACAAGGTCAAATACGTTCCTGGGTGGGATTGAACCACCAACCTTTTGGTTAATAGCCTTACACACTAACCAATTGCACCACAGAGACACTTTGCAAAAAGTACATACTGACAAAGGCTAATAAGCATTCATCAAGAACGTTTCCTAGAAAAACTTTAAAAAGTCAATAATCTGGAGAGTTTTTGTAAGATGTTTTTTCCATCAACCAATGAAGAAACACATTGGTACTTTCCCATGATGAGTGAGTGCTTCAGGATCTCTTGCACTTACATGTGCAGCAGAGTACTGCAATGGAAGCATGCTGGGCCCATAACCCAGAGATAGGCAGATTGAAACTATCCTTTGCTATATGCATTTTTTTTGTTAATTAAAGTAATCCAAAACTGGGATTGATATTTTTGCTCTTTTATTTTTACTTAAAGTACAATAACTTTTACCATTTTAATTTGTTTTAATAGTATATTGACAGTATTGTTTTCTTTCAAAAATCCACTTCATTTTCTTTACCCTATTATTAAAATGGTAATTGACAAAAACAAACTACATTGTCACCAGAAGAGCAATACAAAATGTACAAGTGATATATTAAAATCATCTTTCCAGCTTGAATTTCAATGATGCATTGGGGCAACGATTTTGTGAGAAACATCTTCACCCTTAAATAAAGATTTTCTTAATTCCTTACCTGTGTGCTAATTAGATATCACCTTGTTTTCACATTAAACAGACTTCCACATGAGAAAGCAGCAAGGATGCAGTGGCGTTAATGTTTCCTGGTGTCAACCTGTATTATTTCAGTAGACATTGAAATGAGGATGCATCTTGCTGCCTTTCCAATGAAGCAAGTTTAATTTAGTAATAGGTGAAAAACCATCCCTACAAAGGTGTTAATCAGAGACTTTGCTTTGTGGACACTTTTCAGAGAACAAATTTGTTAGCATAAAAATAAAGCCAGAAAATGAAGAGCTGTTTAATCACTCAATTGGATTTTTCTGCCAGCATATTTCTTTTTCTCTGCAACCCACTGCTAAATTGTGCTTCCTAGATGTTTTTATAAAATCATTGAATCAAATCTAACTCTGATTACATCAGAGAAGGCCAGGTACCCTACACAATAAGAGGGGGTATGACATTTGACTTGTCTACTTAAAGATCACCAAAATCTGATAACAAGGTCAATTACGTCCCTGGGTGGGATTGAACCACCAACCTTTTGGTTAATAGCCGTACACACTAACTGATTGCGCCACAGAGACACTTTGCAAAAGTACATACTGACAAATGCTAATAAGCATTCATCTAAAACGTTTCCTAGAAAAACTTAAAAAAGTCAATAATCTGGAGAGTTTTTGTAAGATGTTTCTTCTATCAACCAACGAAGAAACACATTGATACTTTCCCATGATGAGTGAGTGCTTCAGGATCTCTTGCACTTACATGTGCAGCAGAGTACAGCAATGGAAGCATGCTGGGCCCATAACCCAGAGGTAGGCAGATTGAAACTATCCTCTGCTATATGCATTTTTTTGTTGTTAATTAAAGTAATCCAAAACTGGGATTGATATTTTGGCTCTTTTATTTTTACTTAAAGTACAATAACTTTTACCATTTTAATTTGTTTTAATAGTATATTGACAGTATTGTTTTCTTTCAAAAATCCACTTCATTTTCTTTACCCTATTATTTAAATGGTAATTGACAAAAACAAACTACATTGTCACCAGAAGAGCAATACAAAATGTACAAGTGATATATTAAAATCATCTTTCCAGCTTGAATTTCAATGATGCATTGGGGCAACGATTTTGTGAGAAACATCTTCACCCTTAAATAAAGATTTTCTTAATTCCTTACCTGTGTGCTAATTAGATATCACCTTGTTTTCACATTAAACAGACTTCCACATGAGAAAGCAGCAAGGATGCAGTGGCGTTAATGTTTCCTGGTGTCAACCTGTATTATTTCAGTAGACATTGAAATGAGGATGCATCTTGCTGCCTTTCCAATGAAGCAAGTTTAATTTAGTAATAGGTGAAAAACCATCCCTACAAAGGTGTTAATCAGAGACTTTGCTTTGTGGACACTTTTCAGAGAACAAATTTGTTAGCATAAAAATAAAGCCAGAAAATGAAGAGCTGTTTAATCACTCAATTGGATTTTTCTGCCAGCATATTTTTTTTCTCTGCAACCCACTGCTAAATTGTGCTTCCTAGCTGTTTTTAATAAAATCACTGAATCAAATCTAACTCTGATTACATCAGAGAAGGCCAGGTACCCTACACAATAAGAGGGGGCTTGAAATTTTGACTTGTCTACTTAAATATCACCAAAATCTGATCACAAGGTCAATTACGTCCCTGGGTGGGATTGAACCACCAACCTTTTGGTTAATAGCCGAACACACTAACCGATTGCGCCACAGAGACACTTTGCAAAAAGTACATACTGACAAAGGCTAATAAGCATACATCTAGAACATTTCCAAGAAAAACATTAAAAAATCAATAATCTGGAGAGTTTTTGTAAGATGTTTCTTCCATCAACCAACGAATAAACACATTGGTACTTTCCCATGATGAGTGAGTGCTTCAGGATCTCTTGCACTTACATGTGCAGCAGAGTACTGCAATGGAAGCATGCTGGACCCATAACCCAGAGGTAGGCAGATTGAAACTATCCTTTGCTATATGCATTTTTTTTGTTAATTTAAGTAATCAAAACTGGGATTGATATTTTTGCTCTTTTATTTTTACTTAAAGTACAATAACTTTTTACCATTTTAATTTGTTTTAATAGTATATTGACAGTATAGTTTTCTTTCAAAAATCCACTTAATTTTCTTTACCCTATTATTAAAATGGTAATTGACAAAAAAAAACTACATTGTCACCAGAAGAGCAATACAAAATGTACAAGTGATATATTAAAATCATCTTTCCAGCTTGAATTTCAATGATGCATTGGGGCAACAATTTTGTGAGAAACATCTTCACCCTTAAATAAAGATTTTCGTAATTCCTTACCTGTGTGCTAATTAGATATCACCTTGTTTTCACATTAAACAGACTTCCACATGAGAAAGCAGCAAGGATGCAGTGGCGTTAATGTTTCCTGGTTTCAACCTGTATTATTTCAGTAGACATTGAAATGAGGATGCATCTTGCTGCCTTTCCAATGAAGCAAGTTTAATTTAGTAATAGGTGAAAAATCATCCCTACAAAGGTGTTAATCAGAGACTTGGCTTTGTGGACACTTTTCAGAGAACAAATTTGTTAGCATAAAAATAAAGCCAGAAAATGAAGAGCTGTTTAATCACGCAATTTGATTTTTTTGCCAGCATATTTCTTTTTCTCTGCAACCCACTGCTAAATTGTGCTTCCTAGATGTTTTTATAAAATCATTGAATCAAATCTAACTCTGATTACATCAGAGAAGGCCAGGTACCCTACACAATAAGAGGGGGTATGACATTTGACTTGTCTACTTAAAGATCACCAAAATCTGATAACAAGGTCAATTACGTCCCTGGGTGGGATTGAACCACCAACCTTTTGGTTAATAGCCGTACACACTAACTGATTGCGCCACAGAGACACTTTGCAAAAGTCCATACTGACAAATGCTAATAAGCATTCATCTAAAACGTTTCCTAGAAAAACTTAAAAAAGTCAATAATCTGGAGAGTTTTTGTAAGATGTTTCTTCTATCAACCAACGAAGAAACACATTGATACTTTCCCATGATGAGTGAGTGCTTCAGGATCTCTTGCACTTACATGTGCAGCAGAGTACAGCAATGGAAGCATGCTGGGCCCATAACCCAGAGGTAGGCAGATTGAAACTATCCTCTGCTATATGCATTTTTTTTTTGTTAATTAAAGTAATCCAAAACTGGGATTGATATTTTGGCTCTTTTATTTTTACTTAAAGTACAATAACTTTTACCATTTTAATTTGTTTTAATAGTATATTGACAGTATTGTTTTCTTTCAAAAATCCACTTCATTTTCTTTACCCTATTATTAAAATGGTAATTGACAAAAACAAACTACATTGTCACCAGAAGAGCAATACAAAATGTACAAGTGATATATTAAAATCATCTTTCCAGCTTGAATTTCAATGATGCATTGGGGCAACGATTTTGTGAGAAACATCTTCACCCTTAAATAAAGATTTTCTTAATTCCTTACCTGTGTGCTAATTAGATATCACCTTGTTTTCACATTAAACAGACTTCCACATGAGAAAGCAGCAAGGATGCAGTGGCGTTAATGTTTCCTGGTGTCAACCTGTATTATTTCAGTAGACATTGAAATGAGGATGCATCTTGCTGCCTTTCCAATGAAGCAAGTTTAATTTAGTAATAGGTGAAAAACCATCCCTACAAAGGTGTTAATCAGAGACTTTGCTTTGTGGACACTTTTCAGAGAACAAATTTGTTAGCATAAAAATAAAGCCAGAAAATGAAGAGCTGTTTAATCACTCAATTGGATTTTTCTGCCAGCATATTTCTTTTTCTCTGCAACCCACTGCTAAATTGTGCTTCCTAGCTGTTTTTATAAAATCACTGAATCAAATCTAACTCTGATTACATCAGAGAAGGCCAGGTACCCTACACCATAACAGGGGGTTTGAAATTTTGACTTGTCTACTTAAAGATCACCAAAATCTGATAACAATGTCAATTACGTACCTGGGTGGGATTGAACCACCAACCTTTTGGTTAATAGCCATACACACTAACTGATTGCGCCACAGAGACACATTGCAAAAGTATATACTGACAAGGGCTAATAAGCATTCATCTAAAACGTTTCCTAGAAAAACTTTAAAAAGTCAATAATCTGGAGAGTTTTTGTAAGATGTTTCTTCCATCAACCAACGAAGAAACACATTGGTACTTTCCCATGATGAGTGAGTGCTTCAGGATCTCATGCACTTACATGTGCAGCAGAGTACTGCAATGGAAGCATGCTGGGCCCATAACCCAGAGGTAGGCAGATTGAAACTATCCTCTGCTATATGCATTTTTTTTTTGTTAATTAAAGTAATCCAAAACTGGGATTGATATTTTGGCTCTTTTATTTTTACTTAAAGTACAATAACTTTTACCATTTTAATTTGTTTTAATAGTATATTGACAGTATTGTTTTCTTTCAAAAATCCACTTAATTTTCTTTACCCTATTATTAAAATGGTAATTGACAAAAACAAACTACATTGTCACCAGAAGAGCAATACAAAATGTACAAGTGATATATTAAAATCATCTTTCCAGCTTGAATTTCAATGATGCATTGGGGCAACGATTTTGTGAGAAACATCTTCACCCTTAAATAAAGATTTTCTTAATTCCTTACCTGTGTGCTAATTAGATATCACCTTGTTTTCGCATTAAACAGACTTCCACATGAGAAAGCAGCAAGGATGCAGTGGCGTTAATGTTTCCTGGTGTCAACTTGTATTATTTCAGTAGACATTGAAATGAGGATGCATCTTGCTGCCTTTCCAATGAAGCAAGTTTAATTTAGTAATAGATGAAAAACCATCCCTACAAAGGTGTTAATCAGAGACTTGGCTTTGTGGACACTTTTCAGAGAACAAATTTGTTAGCATAAAAATAAAGCCAGAAAATGAAGAGCTGTTTAATCACTCAATTGGATTTTTTTTGCCAGCATATTTTTTTTCTCTGCAACCCACTGCTAAATTGTGCTTCCTAGCTGTTTTTTTATAAAATCACTGAATCAAATCTAACTCTGATTACATCAGAGAAGGCCAGGTACCCTACACAATAAGAGGGGGTTTGAAATTTTGACTTGTCTACTTAAATATCACCAAAATCTGATCACAAGGTCAAATACGTTCCTGGGTGGGATTGAACCACCAACCTTTTGGTTAATAGCCTTACACACTAACCAATTGCACCACAGAGACACTTTGCAAAAAGTACATACTGACAAAGGCTAATAAGCATTCATCAAGAACGTTTCCTAGAAAAACTTTAAAAAGTCAATAATCTGGAGAGTTTTTGTAAGATGTTTTTTCCATCAACCAATGAAGAAACACATTGGTACTTTCCCATGATGAGTGAGTGCTTCAGGATCTCTTGCACTTACATGTGCAGCAGAGTACAGCAATGGAAGCATGCTGGGCCCATAACCCAGAGGTAGGCAGATTGAAACTATCCTCTGCTATATGCATTTTTTTTTTGTTAATTAAAGTAATCCAAAACTGGGATTGATATTTTGGCTCTTTTATTTTTACTTAAAGTACAATAACTTTTACCATTTTAATTTGTTTTAATAGTATATTGACAGTATTGTTTTCTTTCAAAAATCCACTTCATTTTCTTTACCCTATTATTAAAATGGTAATTGACAAAAACAAACTACATTGTCACCAGAAGAGCAATACAAAATGTACAAGTGATATATTAAAATCATCTTTCCAGCTTGAATTTCAATGATGCATTGGGGCAACGATTTTGTGAGAAACATCTTCACCCTTAAATAAAGATTTTCTTAATTCCTTACCTGTGTGCTAATTAGATATCACCTTGTTTTCACATTAAACAGACTTCCACATGAGAAAGCAGCAAGGATGCAGTGGCGTTAATGTTTCCTGGTGTCAACCTGTATTATTTCAGTAGACATTGAAATGAGGATGCATCTTGCTGCCTTTCCAATGAAGCAAGTTTAATTTAGTAATAGGTGAAAAACCATCCCTACAAAGGTGTTAATCAGAGACTTTGCTTTGTGGACACTTTTCAGAGAACAAATTTGTTAGCATAAAAATAAAGCCAGAAAATGAAGAGCTGTTTAATCACTCAATTGGATTTTTCTGCCAGCATATTTCTTTTTCTCTGCAACCCACTGCTAAATTGTGCTTCCTAGCTGTTTTTATAAAATCACTGAATCAAATCTAACTCTGATTACATCAGAGAAGGCCAGGTACCCTACACCATAACAGGGGGTTTGAAATTTTGACTTGTCTACTTAAAGATCACCAAAATCTGATAACAATGTCAATTACGTACCTGGGTGGGATTGAACCACCAACCTTTTGGTTAATAGCCGTACACACTAACTGATTGCGCCACAGAGACACATTGCAAAAGTATATACTGACAAGGGCTAATAAGCATTCATCTAAAACGTTTCCTAGAAAAACTTTAAAAAGTCAATAATCTGGAGAGTTTTTGTAAGATGTTTCTTCCATCAACCAACGAAGAAACACATTGGTACTTTCCCATGATGAGTGAGTGCTTCAGGATCTCATGCACTTACATGTGCAGCAGAGTACTGCAATGGAAGCATGCTGGGCCCATAACCCAGAGGTAGGCAGATTGAAACTATCCTCTGCTATATGCATTTTTTTTTTGTTAATTAAAGTAATCCAAAACTGGGATTGATATTTTGGCTCTTTTATTTTTACTTAAAGTACAATAACTTTTACCATTTTAATTTGTTTTAATAGTATATTGACAGTATTGTTTTCTTTCAAAAATCCACTTAATTTTCTTTACCCTATTATTAAAATGGTAATTGACAAAAATAAACTACATTGTCACCAGAAGAGCAATACAAAATGTACAAGTGATATATTAAAATCATCTTTCCAGCTTGAATTTCAATGATGCATTGGGGCAACGATTTTGTGAGAAACATCTTCACCCTTAAATAAAGATTTTCTTAATTCCTTACCTGTGTGCTAATTAGATATCACCTTGTTTTCGCATTAAACAGACTTCCACATGAGAAAGCAGCAAGGATGCAGTGGCGTTAATGTTTCCTGGTGTCAACTTGTATTATTTCAGTAGACATTGAAATGAGGATGCATCTTGCTGCCTTTCCAATGAAGCAAGTTTAATTTAGTAATAGATGAAAAACCATCCCTACAAAGGTGTTAATCAGAGACTTGGCTTTGTGGACACTTTTCAGAGAACAAATTTGTTAGCATAAAAATAAAGCCAGAAAATGAAGAGCTGTTTAATCACTCAATTGGATTTTTTTTGCCAGCATATTTTTTTTCTCTGCAACCCACTGCTAAATTGTGCTTCCTAGCTGTTTTTTTATAAAATCACTGAATCAAATCTAACTCTGATTACATCAGAGAAGGCCAGGTACCCTACACAATAAGAGGGGGTTTGAAATTTTGACTTGTCTACTTAAATATCACCAAAATCTGATCACAAGGTCAAATACGTTCCTGGGTGGGATTGAACCACCAACCTTTTGGTTAATAGCCTTACACACTAACCAATTGCACCACAGAGACACTTTGCAAAAAGTACATACTGACAAAGGCTAATAAGCATTCATCAAGAACGTTTCCTAGAAAAACTTTAAAAAGTCAATAATCTGGAGAGTTTTTGTAAGATGTTTTTTCCATCAACCAATGAAGAAACACATTGGTACTTTCCCATGATGAGTGAGTGCTTCAGGATCTCTTGCACTTACATGTGCAGCAGAGTACTTCAATGGAAGCATGCTGGGCCCATAACCCAGAGATAGGCAGATTGAAACTATCCTTTGCTATATGCATTTTTTTTGTTAATTAAAGTAATCCAAAACTGGGATTGATATTTTTGCTCTTTTATTTTTACTTAAAGTACAATAACTTTTACCATTTTAATTTGTTTTAATAGTATATTGACAGTATTGTTTTCTTTCAAAAATCCACTTCATTTTCTTTACCCTATTATTAAAATGGTAATTGACAAAAACAAACTACATTGTCACCAGAAGAGCAATACAAAATGTACAAGTGATATATTAAAATCATCTTTCCAGCTTGAATTTCAATGATGCATTGGGGCAACGATTTTGTGAGAAACATCTTCACCCTTAAATAAAGATTTTCTTAATTCCTTACCTGTGTGCTAATTAGATATCACCTTGTTTTCACATTAAACAGACTTCCACATGAGAAAGCAGCAAGGATGCAGTGGCGTTAATGTTTCCTGGTGTCAACCTGTATTATTTCAGTAGACATTGAAATGAGGATGCATCTTGCTGCCTTTCCAATGAAGCAAGTTTAATTTAGTAATAGGTGAAAAACCATCCCTACAAAGGTGTTAATCAGAGACTTTGCTTTGTGGACACTTTTCAGAGAACAAATTTGTTAGCATAAAAATAAAGCTAGAAAATGAAGAGCTGTTTAATCACTCAATTGGATTTTTCTGCCAGCATATTTCTTTTTCTCTGCAACCCACTGCTAAATTGTGCTTCCTAGATGTTTTTATAAAATCATTGAATCAAATCTAACTCTGATTACATCAGAGAAGGCCAGGTACCCTACACAATAAGAGGGGGTATGACATTTGACTTGTCTACTTAAAGATCACCAAAATCTGATAACAAGGTCAATTACGTCCCTGGGTGGGATTGAACCACCAACCTTTTGGTTAATAGCCGTACACACTAACTGATTGCGCCACAGAGACACTTTGCAAAAGTACATACTGACAAATGCTAATAAGCATTCATCTAAAACGTTTCCTAGAAAAACTTAAAAAAGTCAATAATCTGGAGAGTTTTTGTAAGATGTTTCTTCTATCAACCAACGAAGAAACACATTGATACTTTCCCATGATGAGTGAGTGCTTCAGGATCTCTTGCACTTACATGTGCAGCAGAGTACAGCAATGGAAGCATGCTGGGCCCATAACCCAGAGGTAGGCAGATTGAAACTATCCTTTGCTATATGCTTTTTTTTTGTTAATTAAAGTAATCCAAAACTGGGATTGATATTTTGGCTCTTTTATTTTTACTTAAAGTACAATAACTTTTACCATTTTAATTTGTTTTAATAGTATATTGACAGTATTGTTTTCTTTCAAAAATCCACTTAATTTTCTTTACCCTATTATTAAAATGGTAATTGACAAAAACAAACTACATTGTCACCAGAAGAGCAATACAAAATGTACAAGTGATATATTAAAATCATCTTTCCAGCTTGAATTTCAATGATGCATTGGGGCAACGATTTTGTGAGAAACATCTTCACCCTTAAATAAAGATTTTCTTAATTCCTTACCTGTGTGCTAATTAGATATCACCTTGTTTTCGCATTAAACAGACTTCCACATGAGAAAGCAGCAAGGATGCAGTGGCGTTAATGTTTCCTGGTGTCAACTTGTATTATTTCAGTAGACATTGAAATGAGGATGCATCTTGCTGCCTTTCCAATGAAGCAAGTTTAATTTAGTAATAGGTGAAAAACCATCCCTACAAAGGTGTTAATCAGAGACTTGGCTTTGTGGACACTTTTCAGAGAACAAATTTGTTAGCATAAAAATAAAGCCAGAAAATGAAGAGCTGTTTAATCACTCAATTGGATTTTTTTTGCCAGCATATTTTTTTTCTCTGCAACCCACTGCTAAATTGTGCTTCCTAGCTGTTTTTTATAAAATCACTGAATCAAATCTAACTCTGATTACATCAGAGAAGGCCATGTACCCTACACCATAAGAGGGGGTTTGAAATTTTGACTTGTCTACTTAAATATCACCAAAATCTGACCACAAGTTTAATTACGTCCCTGGGTGGGATTGAACCACCAACCTTTTGGTTAATAGCCGAACTCACTAACCGATTGCGCCACAGAGACACTTTGCAAAAAGTGCATACTGACAAAGGCTAATAAGCATACATCTAGAACGTTTCCTAGAAAAACATTAAAAAATCAATAATCTGGAGAGTTTTTGTAAGATGTTTCTTCCATCAACCAACGAATAAACACATTGGTACTTTCCCATGATGAGTGAGTGCTTCAGGATCTCTTGCACTTACATGTGCAGCAGAGTACTGCAATGGAAGCATGCTGGACCCATAACCCAGAGGTAGGCAGATTGAAACTATCCTTTGCTATATGCATTTTTTTTGTTAATTTAAGTAATCAAAACTGGGATTGATATTTTTGCTCTTTTATTTTTACTTAAAGTACAATAACTTTTACCATTTTAATTTGTTTTAATAGTATATTGACAGTATAGTTTTCTTTCAAAAATCCACTTAATTTTCTTTACCCTGTTATTAAAATGGTAATTGACAAAAAAAACTACATTGTCACCAGAAGAGCAATACAAAATGTACAAGTGATATATTAAAATCATTTTTCCAGCTTGAATTTCAATGATGCATTGGGGCAACAATTTTGTGAGAAACATCTTCACCCTTAAATAAAGATTTTCGTAATTCCTTACCTGTGTGCTAATTAGATATCACCTTGTTTTCACATTAAACAGACTTCCACATGAGAAAGCAGCAAGGATGCAGTGGCGTTAATGTTTCCTGGTGTCAACCTGTATTATTTCAGTAGACATTGAAATGAGGATGCATCTTGCTGCCTTTCCAATGAAGCAAGTTTAATTTAGTAATAGGTGAAAAACCATCCCTACAAAGGTGTTAATCAGAGACTTGGCTTTGTGGACACTTTTCAGAGAGCAAATTTGTTAGCATAAAAAATAAAGCAAGAAAATTAAGAGCTGTTAAATCACACAATTTGATTTTTTTGCCAGCATATTTCTTTTTCTCTGCAACCCACTGCTAAATAGTGCTTCCTAGATGTTTTTATAAAATCACTGTATCAAATCTAACTCTGATTACATCAGAGAAGGCCAGGTACCCTACACCATAACAGGGGGTATGAAATTTGACTTGTCTACTTAAAGATCACCAAAATCTGATAACAAGGTCAATTACGTCCCTGGGTGGGATTGAACCACCAACCTTTTGGTTAATAGCCGTACACACTAACTGATTGCGCCACAGAGACACTTTGCAAAAGTACATACTGACAAAGGCTAATAAGCATTCATTTAAAACGTTTCCTAGAAAAACTTAATAAAGTCAATAATCTGGAGAGTTTTTGTAAGATGTTTCTTCTATCAACCAACGAAGAAACACATTGGTACTTTCCCATGATGAGTGAGTGCTTCAGGATCTCTTGCACTTACATGTGCAGCAGAGTACAGCAATGGAAGCATGCTGGGCCCATAACACAGAGGTAGGCAGATTGAAACTATCCTCTGCTATATGCATTTTTTTGTTTGTTAATTAAAGTAATCCAAAACTGGGATTGATATTTTGGCTCTTTTATTTTTACTTAAAGTACAATAACTTTTACCATTTTAATTTGTTTTAATAGTATATTGACAGTATTGTTTTCTTTCAAAAATCCACTTCATTTTCTTTACCCTATTATTAAAATGGTAATTGACAAAAACAAACTACATTGTCACCAGAAGAGCAATACAAAATGTACAAGTGATATATTAAAATCATCTTTCCAGCTTGAATTTCAATGATGCATTGGGGCAACGATTTTGTGAGAAACATCTTCACCCTTAAATAAAGATTTTCTTAATTCCTTACCTGTGTGCTAATTAGATATCACCTTGTTTTCACATTAAACAGACTTCCACATGAGAAAGCAGCAAGGATGCAGTGGCGTTAATGTTTCCTGCTGTCAACCTGTATTATTTCAGTAGACATTGAAATGAGGATGCATCTTGCTGCCTTTCCAATGAGGCAAGTTTAATTTAGTAATAGGTGAAAAACCATCCTTACAAAGGTGTTAATCAGAGACTTGGCTTTGTGGACACCTTTCAGAGAACAAATTTGTTAGCATAAAAATAAAGCCAGAAAATAAAGAGCTGTTTAATCACTCAATTGGATTTTTCTGCCAGCATATTTTTTTTCTCTGCAACCCACTGCTAAATTGTGCTTCCTAGCTGTTTTTATAAAATCACTGAATCAAATCTAACTCTGATTACATCAGAGAAGGCCAGGTACCCTACACCATAACAGGGGGTTTGAAATTTTGACTTGTCTACTTAAAGATCACCAAAATCTGATAACAAGGTCAATTAGGTCCCTGGGTGGGATTGAACCACCAACCTTTTGGTTAATAGCCGTACATACTAACTGATTGCGCCACAGAGACACTTTGCAAAAGTACATACTGACAAAGGCTAATAAGCATTCATCTAAAACGTTTCCTAGAAAAAATTAATAAAGTCAATAATCTGGAGAGTTTTTGTAAGATGTTTCTTCTATCAACCAACGAAGAAACACATTGGTACTTTCCCATGATGAGTGAGTGCTTCAGGATCTCTTGCACTTACATGTGCAGCAGAGTACAGCAAAGGAAGCATGCTGGGCCCATAACCCAGAGGTAGGCAGATTGAAACTATCCTCTGCTATATGCATTTTTTTGTTTGTTAATTAAAGTAATCCAAAACTGGGATTGATATTTTGGCTCTTTTATTTTTACTTAAAGTACAATAACTTTTACCATTTTAATTTGTTTTAATTGTATATTGACAGTATTGTTTTCTTTCAAAAATCCACTTCATTTTCTTTACCCTATTATTAAAATGGTAATTGACAAAAACAAACTACATTGTCACCAGAAGAGCAATACAAAATGTACAAGTGATATATTAAAATCATCTTTCCAGCTTGAATTTCAATGATGCATTGGGTCAACAATTTTGTGAGAAACATCTTCACCCTTAAATAAAGATTTTCTTAATTCCTTGCCTGTGTGCTAATTAGATATCACCTTGTTTTTTTTACATTAAACAGACTTCCACATGAGAAAGCAGCAAGGATGCAGTGGCATTAATGTTTCCTGGTGTCAACTTGTATTATTTCAGTAGACATTGAAATGAGGATGCATCTTGCTGCCTTTCCAATGAAGCAAGTTTAATTTAGTAATAGGTGAAAAACCATCCTTACAAAGGTGTTAATCAGAGACTTGGCTTTGTGGACACTTTTCAGAGAACAAATTTGTTAGCATAAAAATAAAGCCAGAAAATGAAGAGCTGTTTAATCACTCAATTGGATTTTTCTGCCAGCATATTTTTTTTCTCTGCAACCCACTGCTAAATTGTGCTTCCTAGCTGTTTTTTATAAAATCACTGAATCAAATCTAACTCTGATTACATCAGAGAAGGCCAGGTACCCTACACAATAAGAGGGGGTTTGAAATTTTGACTTGTCTACTTAAATATCACCAAAATCTGATCACAAGGTCAATTACGTTCCTGGGTGGGATTGAACCACCAACCTTTTGGTTAATAGCCGAACACACTAACCGATTGCGCCACAGAGACACTTTGCAAAAAGTACATACTGACAAAGGCTAATAAGCATACATCTAGAACATTTCCTAGAAAAACATTAAAAAATCAATAATCTGGAGAGTTTTTGTAAGATGTTTCTTCCATCAACCAACGAATAAACACATTGGTACTTTCCCATGATGAGTGAGTGCTTCAGGATCTCTTGCACTTACATGTGCAGCAGAGTACAGCAATGGAAGCATGCTGGGCCCATAACCCAGAGGTAGGCAGATTGAAACTATCCTCTGCTATATGCATTTTTTTGTTTGTTAATTAAAGTAATCCAAAACTGGGATTGATATTTTGTCTCTTTTATTTTTACTTAAAGTACAATAACTTTTACCATTTTAATTTGTTTTAATAGTATATTGACAGTATTGTTTTCTTTCAAAAATCCACTTAATTTTCTTTACCCTATTATTAAAATGGTAATTGACAAAAACAAACTACATTGTCACCAGAAGAGCAATACAAAATGTACAAGTGATATATTAAAATCATCTTTCCAGCTTGAATTTCAATGATGCATTGGGGCAACGATTTTGTGAGAAACATCTTCACCCTTAAATAAAGATTTTCTTAATTCCTTACCTGTGTGCTAATTAGATATCACCTTGTTTTCACATTAAACAGACTTCCACATGAGAAAGCAGCAAGGATGCAGTGGCGTTAATGTTTCCTGGTGTCAACCTGTATTATTTCAGTAGACATTGAAATGAGGATGCATCTTGCTGCCTTTCCAATGAAGCAAGTTTAATTTAGTAATAGGTGAAAAACCATCCTTACAAAGGTGTTAATCAGAGACTTGGCTTTGTGGACACCTTTCAGAGAACAAATTTGTTAGCATAAAAATAAAGCCAGAAAATAAAGAGCTGTTTAATCACTCAATTGGATTTTTCTGCCAGCATATTTTTTTTCTCTGCAACCCACTGCTAAATTGTGCTTCCTAGCTGTTTTTTTATAAAATCACTGAATCAAATCTAACTCTGATTACATCAGAGAAGGCCAGGTACCCTACACAATAAGAGGGGGTTTGAAATTTTGACTTGTCTACTTAAATATCACCAAAATCTGATCACAAGGTCAATTACGTTCCTGGGTGGGATTAAACCACCAACCTTTTGGTTAATAGCCTTACACACTAACCAATTGCACCACAGAGACACTTTGCAAAAAGTACATACTGACAAAGGCTAATAAGCATTCATCAAGAACGTTTCCTAGAAAAACTTTAAAAAGTCAATAATCTGGAGAGTTTTTGTAAGATGTTTCTTCCATCAACCAATGAAGAAACACATTGGTACTTTCCCATGATGAGTGAGTGCTTCAGGATCTCTTGCACTTACATGTGCAGCAGAGTACTGCAATGGAAGCATGCTGGGCCCATAACCCAGAGATAGGCAGATTGAAACTATCCTTTGCTATATGCATTTTTTTTGTTAATTAAAGTAATCCAAAACTGGGATTGATATTTTTGCTCTTTTATTTTTACTTAAAGTACAATAACTTTTACCATTTTAATTTGTTTTAATAGTATATTGACAGTATTGTTTTCTTTCAAAAATCCACTTAATTTTCTTTACCCTATTATTAAAATGGTAATTGACAAAAACAAACTACATTGTCACCAGAAGAGCAATACAAAATGTACAAGTGATATATTAAAATCATCTTTCCAGCTTGAATTTCAATGATGCATTGGGGCAACGATTTTGTGAGAAACATCTTCACCCTTAAATAAAGATTTTCTTAATTCCTTACCTGTGTGCTAATTAGATATCACCTTGTTTTCACATTAAACAGACTTCCACATGAGAAAGCAGCAAGGATGCAGTGGCGTTAATGTTTCCTGGTGTCAACCTGTATTATTTCAGTAGACATTGAAATGAGGATGCATCTTGCTGCCTTTCCAATGAAGCAAGTTTAATTTAGTAATAGGTGAAAAACCATCCCTACAAAGGTGTTAATCAGAGACTTGGCTTTGTGGACACTTTTCAGAGAACAAATTTGTTAGCATAAAAATAAACCAGAAAATGAAGAGCTGTTTAATCACTCAATTGGATTTTTTTGCCAGCATATTTTTTTTCTCTGCAACCCACTGCTAAATTGTGCTTCCTAGCTGTTTTTTTATAAAATCACTGAATCAAATCTAACTCTGATAACATCAGAGAAGGCCAGGTACCCTACACAATAAGAGGGGGTTTGAAATTTTGACTTGTCTACTTAAATATCACCAAAATCTGATCACAAGGTCAATTACGTCCCTGGGTGGGATTGAACCACCAACCTTTTGGTTAATAGCCTTACACACTAACCAATTGCACCACAGAGACACTTTGCAAAAGTACATACTGCCAAAGGCTAATAAGCATTCATCTAGAACGTTTCCTAGAAAAACTTTAAAAAGTCAATAATCTGGAGAGTTTTTGTAAGATGTTTCTTCCATCAACCAATGAAGAAACACATTGGTACTTTCCCATGATGAGTGAGTGCTTCAGGATCTCTTGCACTTACATGTGCAGCAGAGTACTGCAATGGAAGCATGCTGGGCCCATAACCCAGAGGTAGGCAGATTGAAACTATCCTTTGCTATATGCATTTTTTTTTGTTAATTAAAGTAATCCAAAACTGGGATTGATATTTTTGCTCTTTTATTTTTACTTAAAGTACAATAACTTTTACCATTTTAATTTGTTTTGATAGTATATTGACAGTATTGTTTTCTTTCAAAAATCCACTTAATTTTCTTTACCCTATTATTAAAATGGTAATTGACAAAAACAAACTACATTGTCACCAGAAGAGCAATACAAAATGTACAAGTGATATATTAAAATCATCTTTCCAGCTTGAATTTCAATGATGCATTGGGGCAACGATTTTGTGAGAAACATCTTCACCCTTAAATAAAGATTTTCTTAATTCCTTACCTGTGTGCTAATTAGATATCACCTTGTTTTCACATTAAACAGACTTCCACATGAGAAAGCAGCAAGGATGCAGTGGCGTTAATGTTTCCTGGTGTCAACCTGTATTATTTCAGTAGACATTGAAATGAGGATGCATCTTGCTGCCTTTCCAATGAAGCAAGTTTAATTTAGTAATAGGTGAAAAACCATTCCTACAAAGGTGTTAATCAGAGACTTGGCTTTGTGGACACTTTTCAGAGAACAAATTTGTTAGCATAAAAATAAAGCCAGAAAATGAAGAGCTGTTTAATCACTCAATTGGATTTTTTTGCCAGCATATTTCTTTTTCTCTGCAACCCACTGCTAAATTGTGATTCCTAGCTGTTTTTATAAAATCACTGAATCAAATCTAACTCTGATTACATCAGAGAAGGCCAGGTACCCTACACCATAACAGGGGGTTTGAAATTTTGACTTGTCTACTTAAAGATCACCAAAATCTGATCACAAGGTCAATTACATCCCTGGGTGGGATTGCACCACCTACCTTTTGGTTAATAGCCGAACACACTAACCGATTGCGCCACAGAGACACTTTGCAAAAAGTTCATACTGACAAAGGCTAATAAGCATTCATCTAGAACGTTTCCTAGAAAAACTTTAAAAAGTCAATAATCTGGAGAGTTTTTGTAAGATGTTTCTTCCATCAACCAACGAAGAAACACATTGGTACTTTCCCATGATGAGTGAGTGCTTCAGGATCTCTTGCACTTACATGTGCAGCAGAGTACTGCAATGGAAGCATGCTGGGCCGATAACCAAGAGGTAGGCAGATTGAAACTATCCTCTGCTATATGCATTTTTTTTTAATTAAAGTAATCCAAAATTGGGATTGATATTTTAGCTCTTTTATTTTTACTTAAAGTACAATAACTTTTACCATTTTAATTTGTTTAATAGTATGACAGTATTGTTTTCTTTCAAAAATCCACTTAATTTTCTTTACCCTATTATTAAAATGGTAATTGACAAAAACAAACTACATTGTCACCAGAAGAGCAATACAAAATGTACAAGTGATATATTAAAATCATCTTTCCAGCTTGAATTTCAATGATGCATTGGGGCAACGATTTTGTGAGAAACATCTTCACCCTTAAATAATGATTTTCTTAATTCCTTACCTGTGTGCTAATTAGATATCACCTTGTTTTCACATTAAACAGACTTCCACATGAGAAAGCAGCAAGGATGCAGTGGCGTTAATGTTTCCTGGTGTCAACCTGTATTATTTCAGTAGATATTGAAATGACGATGCATCTTGCTGCCTTTCCAATGAAGCAAGTTTAATTTAGTAATAGGTGAAAAACCATCCCTACAAAGGTGTTAAACAGAGACTTGGCTTTGTGGACACTTTTCAGAGAACAAATTTGTTAGCATAAAAATAAAGCCAGAAAATGAAGAGCTGTTTAATCACTCAATTGGATTTTTTTGCCAGCATATTTCTTTTTCTCTGCAACCCACTGCTAAATTGTGCTTCCTATCTGTTTTTATAAAATCACTGAATCAAATCTAACTCTGATTACATCAGAGAAGGCCAGGTACCCACACCATAACAGGGGGTTTGAAATTTTGACTTGTCTACTTAAATATCACCAAAATCTGATCACAAGGTCAATTACATCCCTGGGTGGGATTGAACCACCTACCTTTTGGTTAATAGCCGAACACACTAACCGATTGCGCCACAGAGACACTTTGCAAAAAGTTCATACTGACAAAGGCTAATAAGCATTCATCTAGAACGTTTCCTAGAAAAACTTTAAAAAGTCAATAATCTGGAGAGTTTTTGTAAGATGTTTCTTCCATCAACCAACGAAGAAACACATTGGTACTTTCCCATGATGAGTGAGTGCTTCAGGATCTCTTGCACTTACATGTGCAGCAGAGTACTGCAATGGAAGCATGCTGGGCCGATAACCAAGAGGTAGGCAGATTGAAACTATCCTCTGCTATATGCATTTTTTTTTAATTAAAGTAATCCAAAATTGGGATTGATATTTTAGCTCTTTTATTTTTACTTAAAGTACAATAACTTTTACCATTTTAATTTGTTTAATAGTATATTGACAGTATTGTTTTCTTTCAAAAATCCACTTAATTTTCTTTACCCTATTATTAAAATGGTAATTGACAAAAACAAACTACATTGTCACCAGAAGAGCAATACAAAATGTACAAGTGATATATTAAAATCATCTTTCCAGCTTGAATTTCAATGATGCATTGGGGCAACGATTTTGTGAGAAACATCTTCACCCTTAAATAATGATTTTCTTAATTCCTTACCTGTGTGCTAATTAGATATCACCTTGTTTTCACATTAAACAGACTTCCACATGAGAAAGCAGCAAGGATGCAGTGGCGTTAATGTTTCCTGGTGTCAACCTGTATTATTTCAGTAGATATTGAAATGACGATGCATCTTGCTGCCTTTCCAATGAAGCAAGTTTAATTTAGTAATAGGTGAAAAACCATCCCTACAAAGGTGTTAATCAGATACTTGGCTTTGTGGACACTTTTCAGAGAACAAATTTGTTAGCATAAAAATAAAGCCAGAAAATGAAGAGCTGTTTAATCACTCAATTGGATTTTTTTGCCAGCATATTTCTTTTTCTCTGCAACCCACTGCTAAATTGTGCTTCCTAGCTGTTTTTTTTATAAAATCACTGAATCAAATCTAACTCTGATTACATCAGAGAAGGCCAGGTACCCTACACCACAAGAGGGGGTTTGAAATTTTGACTTGTCTACTTAAAGATCACCAAAATCTGATAACAAGGTAAATTACGTCCCTGGGTGGGATTGAACCACCAACCTTTTGGATAATAACCGAACACACTAACTGATTGCGCCACAGTGACACTTTGCAAACGTACATTCTGACAAACGCTAATAAGCATTCATCTAGAACGTTTCCTAGAAAAACTTTAAAAAGTCAATAATCTGGAGAGTTTTTGTAAGATGTTTCTTCCATCAATCAACGAAGAACATTCAAGCTGATTTGTTGCAGCAGCTGGGCACTGTAACAGCTCCAGAGCTGCTCTGTAAGGCAACTAAAAGGGTGTGGGCCCTGCAGCACTACCTGTAGTTCGCATTGTGCGTTGGAAGGCACAAAGTAAGCAGACGGGAGAAGTCAGGATAGTGCGCAAGGGCATAGAAGGGAGCGGCTCAAGAAAAGAGAAGTGGAAACAGACAGCAAACTAGGCTGGAGAAAGACCTGAGACAAAGAGATCTGAATTATACGAGAGCCGACCAGGGGAAACACAAATTATGCAGTCGAGTTTCCCACATTTGGGGAAATCGCTGGAGCAGCACACACAGAGTGCAATGGGTGAGCCTTGCCCTGGGAGAAGCACCTTCATGATCATAGTATCTCACCTGGCAGGTAAGTAGGAGTTGGGCAAGAGCTGAGGAGGGTCGCTGCTCGGGCAACCCCCTGTCAAGTGAAGGAGATCCAACTGAGGCAGCACAAGAGAACTCTCGAAAGAAGAACAAGGCTAGAGGAAGATCTGAGACACAGAAATCTGGCTTTTACCAGAGCTGACCAGAGGAAAGCACAAACACAGTCCCCCACTACCACAAATAATGCAGTCGAGTTTCCCACATTTGGGGAAATCACAGGGGTCAGCATACCCAGAATGCAATGAATGAACCTCACCCTGGGAGAACAATCTTCATGACCATGGTATCTCCTATGCAAAATAAGTATGATTTGGGATAGGGCTGGGGAGGGCCGCTGCTCAGGCACATCTCTGTCAAGTAAAGGAGATTCAACTGAGGCAGCACAAGGGAACTCTCATCTGGGGACAACAACTGCAGGTAGAACACATATTTTCAGATGAACATGGGAGGGCAGAAGGCTGCCTAATACTGAAGCACCCCCAAACAACAAACCAAATGCAACAACTAGTACAAGCATTCCTGGGGGAAGGCCTGCAGCAGATGGATTTGCATATGGTGATGTCATCCAAGCAGTGGGTCAAAGTTGGCTTCAACCCTCGTCTGCATATGAAAAGAAAAAAGGGATGTGCAGGGCATGGCATCCTTTTGTGGCGCTTGGATGACCCTTAATTCGCATTAAACATCTCCACCCTCCTTCGGTGTGGGGCTCATGTTGGCTATGCCCCAGCCCCTGAAGCATTCAAGATGATTTCTTGCAGCAGCTGGGCACTGTAACAGCTCCAGAGCTGTTCTGTAAAGCATGTAAAAGGGTGTGGGCCCTGCAGCACTACCTGTAGTATGCATTGTGCGTTGGAAGGCACAAAGTAAGCAGACGGGAGAGGTCAGGATAGTGCGCAAGGGCATAGAAGGGAGCGGCTCAAGAAAAGAGAAGTGGAAACAGACAGCAAACTAGGCTGGAGAAAGACCTGAGACAAGGAGATCTGTATTATACGAGAGCCGACCAGAGGAAACACAAATTATGCAGTCAAGTTTCCCACATTTGGGGAAATCGCAGGAGCAGCACACCCAGAGTGCAATGGGTGAGCCTTTCCCTGGGAGAAGCACCTTCCTAATCATAATATCTCACCTGGCAGGTAAGTAGGAGTTGGGCTAGAGCTAGGGAGGGTCGCTGCTCGTGCACCCCCCTGTCAAGTGAAGGAGATCCAACTGAGGCAGCACAAGGGAACTCTCGAAAGAAGAACAAGGCTAGAGGAAGATCTGAGACAAAGAAATCTGACTTTTACCAGAGCTGAGCAGAGGAAAGCACAAACACAGTCCCCCACTACCACAAATAATGCAGTCGAGTTTCCCACATTTGGGGAAATCACAGGGGTCAGCATACCCAGAATGCAATGAATGAACCTCACCCTGGGAGAACAATCTTCATGACCATGGTATCTCCTATGCAAAATAAGTATGATTTGGGATAGGGCTGGGGAGGGCCGCTGCTCAGGCACATCTCTGTCAAGTAAAGGAGATTCAACTGAGGCAGCACAAGGGAACTCTCATCTGGGGACAACAACTGCAGGGAGAACACATATTTTCAGATGAACATGGGAGGGCAGAAGGCTGCCTAATACTGAAGCACCCCCAAACAACAAACCAAATGCAACAACTAGTGCAAGCATTCCTGGGGGAAGGCCTGCAGCAGATTGATTTGCATATGGTAATGCCATCCAAGCAGTGGGTCAAAGTTGGCTTCAACCCTCGTCTGCATATGAAAAGAGAAAAGGGGCGTGCAGGGCATGGCGGCCTTTTGCGGCGCTTGGGTGACCCTTAGTTCGCATTAAACACCCCCACCCTCCTTCGGTGTGGGGCTCATGTTGGCAATGCCCCAGCCCCTGAAGCATTCAAGCTGATTTCTTGCAGCAGCTGGGCACTGTAACAGCTCCAGAGCTGCTCTGTGAGGCAAGTAAAAGGGTGTGGGCCCTGCAGCACTACCTGTAGTTTGCATTGTGTGTTGGAAGGCACAAAGTAAGCAGACGGGAGAAGTCAGGATAGTGCGCAAGGGCATAGAAGGGAGCGGCTCAAGAAAAGAGAAGTGGAAACAGACAGCAAACTAGGCTGGAGAGAGACCTGAGACAAAGAGATCTGAATTATACGAGAGCCGACCAGAGGAAACACAAATTATGCAGTCAAGTTTCCCACATTTGGGGAAATCACAGGGGCAGCACACCCAGAGTGCAATGGGTGAGCCTTGCCCTGGGAGAAGCACCTACATGATCATAGTATCTCACCTGGCAGGTAAGTAGGAGTTGGGCTAGAGCTGCGAAGGGTCGCTGCTCGGGTACCCCCCTGTCAAGTGAAGGAGATCCAACTGAGGCAGCACAAGGGAACTCTCGAAAGAGGAACAAGGCTAGAGGAAGATCTGAGACAAAGAAATCTGATTTTTACCAGAGTTGACCAGAAGAAAGCACAAACACAGTCCCACACTACCACAAATAATGCAGTTGAGTTTCCCACATTTGGGGAAATCACAGGGGTCAGCATACCCAGAATGCAATGAATGAACCTCACCCTGGGAGAACAATCTTCATGACCATGGTATCTCCTATGCAAAATAAGTATGATTTGGGATAGGGCTGGGGAGGGCCGCTGCTCAGGCACATCTCTGTCAAGTAAAGGAGATTCAACTGAGGCAGCACAAGGGAACTCTCATCTGGGGACAACAACTGCAGGGAGAACACATATTTTCAGATGAACATGGGAGGGCAGAAGGCTGCCTAATACTGAAGCACCCCCAAACAACAAACCAAATGCAACAACTAGTGCAAGCATTCCTGGGGGAAGGCCTGCAGCAGATGGATTTGCATATGGTGATGTCATCCAAGCAGTGGGTCAAAGTTGGCTTCAACCCTCGTCTGCATATGAAAAGAAAAAAGGGATGTGCAGGGCATGGCGTCCTTTTGTGGCGCTTGGATGACCCCTAATTCGCATTAAACATCTCCACCCTCCTTCGGTGTGGGGCTCATGTTGGCTATGCCCCAGCCCCTGAAGCATTCAAGATGATTTCTTGCAGCAGCTGGGCACTGTAGCAGCTCCAGAGCTGCTCTGTAAAGCATGTAAAAGGGTGTGGGCCCTGTAGCACTACCTGTAGTATGCATTGTGCGTTGGAAGGCACAAAGTAAGCAGACGGGAGAGGTCAGGATAGTGCGCAAGGGCATAGAAGGGAGCGGCTCAAGAAAAGAGAAGTGGAAACAGACAGCAAACTAGGCTGGAGAAAGACCTGAGACAAAGAGATCTGAATTATATGAGAGCCGACCAGAGGAAACACAAATTATGCAGTCAAGTGTCCCACATTTGGGGAAATCGCAGGAGCAGCACACCCAGAGTGCAATGGGTGAGCCTTGCCCTGGGAGAAGCACCTTCCTGATCATAGTATCTCACCTGGCAGGTAAATAGGAGTTGGGCTAGAGCTGGGGAGGGTCGCTGCTCGTGCACCCCCCTGTCAAGTGAAGGAGATCCAACTGAGGCAGCACAAGGGAACTCTCGAAAGAAGAACAAGGCTAGAGGAAGATCTGAGACAAAGAAATCTGACTTTTACCAGAGCTGACCAGAGGAAAGCACAAACACAGTCCCCCACTACCACAAATAATGCAGTTGAGTTTCCCACATTTGGGGAAATCACAGGGGTCAGCATACCCAGAATGCAATGAATGAACCTCACCCTGGGAGAACAATCTTCATGACCATGGTATCTCCTATGCAAAATAAGTATGATTTGGGATAGGGCTGGGGAGGGCCGCTGCTCAGGCACATCTCTGTCAAGTAAAGGAGATTCAACTGAGGCAGCACAAGGGAACACTCATCTGGGGACAACAACTGCAGGGAGAACACATATTTTCAGATGAACATGGGAGGGCAGAAGGCTGCCTAATACTGAAGCACCCCCAAACAACAAACCAAATGCAACAACTAGTGCAAGCAATCCTGGGGGAAGGCCTGCAGCAGATTGATTTGCATATGGTAATGCCATCCAAGCAGTGGGTCAAAGTTGGCTTCAACCCTCGTCTGCATATCAAAAAAGAGAAAAGGGGCGTGCAGGGCATGGCGGCCTTTTGCGGCGCTTGGATGACCCCTAGTTTGCATTAAACACCTCCACCCTCCTTCGGTGTGGGGCTCATGTTGGCTATGCCCCAGCCCCTGAAGCATTCAAGCTGATTTCTTGCAGCAGCTGGGCACTGTAACAGCTCAAGAGCTGCTCTGTAAGGCAAGTAAAAGGGTGTGGGCCCTGCAGCACTACCTGTAGTTTGCATTGTGCATTGGAAGGCACAAAGTAAGCAGACGGGAGAAGTCAGGATAGTGCGCAAGGGCATAGAAGGGAGCGGCTCAAGAAAAGAGAAGTGGAAACAGACAACAAACTAGGCTGGAGAGAGACCTGAGACAAAGAGATCTGAATTATACGAGAGCCGACCAGGGGAAACACAAATTATGCAGTCAAGTGTCCCACATTTGGGGAAATTGCAGGAGCAGCACACCCAGAGTGCAATGGGTGAGCCTTGCCCTGGGAGTAGCACCTTCATGATCATAGTATCTCACCTGGCAGGTAAGTAGGAGTTGGGCTAGAGCTGGGGAGGGTCGCTGCTCGGGCACCCCCCTGTCAAGTGAAGGAGATCCAACTGAGGCAGCACAAGGGAACTCTTGAAAGAGGAACAAGGCTAGAGGAAGATCTGAGACAAAGAAATCTGACTTTTACCAGAGCTGACCAGAGGAAAGCACAAACACAGTCCCCCTCTACCACAAATAATGCAGTCGAGTTTCCCACATTTGGGGAAATCACAGGGGTCAGCATACCCAGAATGCAATGAATGAACCTCACCCTGGGAGAACAATCTTCATGACCATGGTATCTCCTATGCAAAATAAGTATGATTTAGGATAGGGCTGGGGAGGGCCGCTGCTCAGGCACATCTCTGTCAAGTAAAGGAGATTCAACTGAGGCAGCACAAGGGAACTCTCATCTGGGGACAACAACTGCAGGGAGAACACATATTTTCAGATGAACATGGGAGGGCAGAAGGCTGCCTAATACTGAAGCACCCCCAAACAACAAACCAAATGCAACAACTAGTACAAGCATTCCTGGGGGAAGGCCTGCAGCAGATGGATTTGTATAGGGTGATGTCATCCAAGCAGTGGGTCAAAGTTGGCTTCAACCCTCATCTGCATATGAAAAGAGAAAAGGGGCGTGCAGGGCATGGCGGCCTTTTGCGGCGCTTGGATGACCCCTAGTTCGCATTAAACACCTCCACCCTCATTCGGTGTGGGGCTCATGTTGGCTATGCCCCAGCCCCTGAAGCATTCAAGCTGATTTCTTGCAGCAGCTGGGCACTGTAACAGCTCCAGAGCTGCTCTGTAAGGCAAGTAAAAGGGTGTGGGCCCTGCAGCACTACCTGTAGTTCGCATTGTGCGTTGGAAGGCACAAAGTAAGCAGACGGGAGAAGTCAGGATAGTGCGCAAGGGCATAGAAGGGAGCGGCTCAAGAAAAGAGAAGTGGAAACAGACAGCAAACTAGGCTGGAGAGAGACCTGAGACAAAGAGATCTGAATTATATGAGAGCCGACCAAGGGAAACACAAATTATGCAGTCAAGTTTCCCACATTTGGGGAAATCAAAGGGGCAGCACACCCAGAGTGCAATAGGTGAGCCTTGCCCTGGGAGAAGCACCTACATGATCATAGTATCTCACCTGGCAGGTAAGTAGGAGTTGGGCTAGAGCTGGGGAGGGTCGCTGCTTGGGCACCCCCCTGTCAAGTGAAGGAGATCCAACTGAGGCAGCACAAGGGAACTCTCGAAAGAAGAACAAGGCTAGAGGAAGATCTGAGACAAAGAAATCTGACTTTTACCAGAGCTGACCAGAGGAAAGCACAAACACAGTCCCCCACTACCACAAATAATGCAGTCGAGTTTCCCACATTTGGGGAAATCACAGGGGTCATCATACCCAGAATGCAATGAATGAACCTCACCCTGGGAGAACAATCTTCATGACCATGAAATCTCCTATGCAAAATAAGTATGATTTGGGATAGGGCTGGGGAGGGCCGCTGCTCAGGCACATCTCTGTCAAGTAAAGGCGATTCAACTGAGGCAGCACAAGGGAACTCTCATCTGGGGACAACAACTGCAGGGAGAACACATATTTTCAGATGAACATGGGAGGGCAGAAGGCTGCCTAATACTGAAGCACCCCCAAACAACAAACCAAATGCAACAACTAGTGCAAGCATTCCTGGGGGAAGGCCTGCAGCAGATGGATTTGCATATGGTGATGTCATCCAAGCAGTGGGTCAAAGTTGGCTTCAACCCTCGTCTGCATATGAAAAGAAAAAAGGGATGTGCAGGGCATGGCGGCCTTTTGCGGCGCTTGCATGACCCCTAATTCGCATTAAACACCTCCACCCTCCTTTGGTGTGGGGCTCATGTTGGCTATGCCCCAGCACCTGAAGCATTCAAGCTGATTTCTTGCAGCAGCTGGGCACTGTAACAGCTCCAGAGCTGCTCTGTAAGGCAACTAAAAGGGTGTGGGCCCTGCAGCACTACCTGTAGTTCGTATTGTGCGTTGGAAGGCACAAAGTAAGCAGACGGGAGAAGTCAGGATAGTGCGCAAGGGCATAGAAGGGAGCGGTTCAAGAAAAGAGAAGTGGAAACAGACAGCAAACTAGGCTGGAGAGAGACCTGAGACAAAGAGATCTGAATTATACGAGAGCCGACCAGAGGAAACACAAATTATGCAGTCAAGTGTCCCACATTTGGGGAAATCGCAGGAGCAGCACACCCAGAGTGCAATGGGTGAGCCTTGCCCTGGGAGAAGCACCTTCCTGATCATAGTATCTCACCTGGCAGGTAAGTAGGAGTTGAGCTAGAGCTGGGGAGGGTCGCTGCTCGGGCACCCCCCTGTCAAGTGAAGGAGATCCAACTGAGGCAGCACAAGGGAACTCTCGAAAGAAGAACTAGGCTAGAGGAAGATCTGAGACAAAGAAATCTGACTTTTGCCAGAGCTGACCAGAGGAAAGCACAAACACAGTCCCCCTCTACCACAAATAATGCAGTCGAGTTTCCCACATTTGGGGAAATCACAGGGGTCATCATACCCAGAATGCAATGAATGAACCTCACCCTGGGAGAACAATCTTCATGACCATGATATCTCCTATGCAAAATAAGTATGATTTGGGATAGGGCTGGGGAGGGCCGCTGCTCAGGCACATCTCTGTCAAGTAAAGGCGATTCAACTGAGGCAGCACAAGGGAACTCTCATCTGGGGACAACAACTGCAGGGAGAACACATATTTTCAGATGAACATGGGAGGGCAGAAGGCTGCCTAATACTGAAGCACCCCCAAACAACAAACCAAATGCAACAACTAGTACAAGCATTCCTGGGGGAAGGCCTGCAGCAGATGGATTTGCATATGGTGATGTCATCCAAGCAGTGGGTCAAAGTTGGCTTCAACCCTCGTCTGCATATGAAAAGAAAAAAGGGATGTGCAGGGCATGGCGGCCTTTTGCGGCGCTTGCATGACCCCTAATTCGCATTAAACACCTCCACCCTCCTTCGGTGTGGGGCTCATGTTGGCTATGCCCCAGTACCTGAAGCATTCAAGCTGATTTCTTGCAGCAGCTGGGCACTGTAACAGCTCCAGAGCTGCTCTGTAAGGCATCTAAAAGGGTGTGGGCCCTGCAGCACTACCTGTAGTTCGCATTGTGCGTTGGAAGGCACAAAGTAAGCAGACGGGAGAAGTCAGGATAGTGCGCAAGGGCATAGAAGGGAGCGGTTCAAGAAAAGAGAAGTGGAAACAGACAGCAAACTAGGCTGGAGAAAGACCTGAGACAAAGAGATCTGAATTATACGAGAGCCGACCAGAGGAAACACAAATTATGCAGTCAAGTTTCCCACATTGGGGGAAATCGCAGGAGCAGCACACCCAGAGTGCAATGGGTGAGCCTTGCCCTGGGAGAAGCACCTACATGATCATAGTATCTCACCTGGCAGGTAAGTAGGAGTTGGGCTAGAGCTGGGGAGGGTCGCTGCTCGGGCACCCCCCTGTCAAGTGAAGGAGATCCAACTGAGGCAGCACAAGGGAACTCTCGAAAGAAGAACAAGGCTAGATGAAGATCTGAGACAAAGAAATCTGACTTTTACAAGAGCTGAGCAGAGGAAAGCACAAACACAGTCCCCCACTACCACAAATAATGCAGTCGAGTTTCCCACATTTGGGGAAATCACAGGGGTCAGCATACCCAGAATGCAATGAATGAACCTCACCCTGGGAGAACAATCTTCATGACCATGGTATCTCCTATGCAAAATAAGTATGATTTGGGATAGGGCAGGGGAGGGCCGCTGCTCAGGCACATCTCTGTCAAGTAAAGGAGATTCAACTGAGGCAGCACAAGGGAACTCTCATCTGGGGACAACAACTGCAGGGAGAACACATATTTTCAGATGAACATGGGAGGGCAGAAGGCTGCCTAATACTGAAGCACCCCCAAACAACAAACCAAATGCAACAACTAGTGCAAGCATTCCTGGGGGAAGGCCTGCAGCAGATTGATTTGCATATGGTAATGCCATCCAAGCAGTGGGTCAAAGTTGGCTTCAACCCTCGTCTGCATATGAAAAGAGAAAAGGGGCGTGCAGGGCATGGCGGCCTTTTGCGGCGCTTGGGTGACCCTTAGTTCGCATTAAACACCCCCACCCTCCTTCGGTGTGGGGCTCATGTTGGCAATGCCCCAGCCCCTGAAGCATTCAAGCTGATTTCTTGCAGCAGCTGGGTACTGTAACAGCTCCAGAGCTGCTCTGTGAGGCAAGTAAAAGGGTGTGGGCCCTGCAGCACTACCTGTAGTTTGCATTGTGTGTTGGAAGGCACAAAGTAAGCAGACGGGAGAAGTCAGGATAGTGCGCAAGGGCATAGAAGGGAGCGGCTCAAGAAAAGAGAAGTGGAAACAGACAGCAAACTAGGCTGGAGAGAGACCTGAGACAAAGAGATCTGAATTATACGAGAGACGACCAGGGGAAACACAAATTATGCAGTCAAGTTTCCCACATTTGGGGAAATCACAGGGGCAGCACACCCAGAGTGCAATGGGTGAGCCTTGCCCTGGGAGAAGCACCTACATGATCATAGTATCTCACCTGGCAGGTAAGTAGGAGTTGGGCTAGAGCTGGGGAGGGTCGCTGCTCGGGTACCCCCCTGTCAAGTGAAGGAGATCCAACTGAGGCAGCACAAGGGAACTCTCGAAAGAGGAACAAGGCTAGAGGAAGATCTGAGACAAAGAAATCTGATTTTTACCAGAGTTGACCAGAAGAAAGCACAAACACAGTCCCCCACTACCACAAATAATGCAGTCGAGTTTCCCACATTTGGGGAAATCACAGGGGTCTGCATACCCAGAATGCAATGAATGAACCTCACCCTGGGAGAACAATCTTCATGACCATGGTATCTCCTATGCAAAATAAGTATGATTTGGGATAGGGCTGGGGAGGGCCGCTGCTCAGGCACATCTCTGTCAAGTAAAGGAGATTCAACTGAGGCAGCACAAGGGAACTCTCATCTGGGGACAACAACTGCAGGGAGAACACATATTTTCAGATGAACATGGGAGGGCAGAAGGCTGCCTAATACTGAAGCACCCCCAAACAACAAACCAAATGCAACAACTAGTGCAAGCATTCCTGGGGGAAGGCCTGCAGCAGATGGATTTGTATATGGTGATGTCATCCAAGCAGTGGGTCAAAGTTGGCTTCAACCCTCGTCTGCATATGAAAAGAAAAAAGGGATGTGCAGGGCATGGTGTCCTTTTGTGGCGCTTGGATGACCCCTCCTTCGGTGTGGGGCTCATGTTGGCTATGCCCCAGCCCCTGAAGCATTCAAGATGATTTCTTGCAGCAGCTGGGAACTGTAACAGCTCCAGAGTTGCTCTGTAAAGCATGTAAAAGGGTGTGGGCCCTGCAGCACTACCTGTAGTATGCATTGTGCGTTGAAAGGCACAAAGTAAGCAGACGGGAGAGGTCAGGATAGTGCGCAACTGCATAGAAGGGAGCGGCTCAAGAAAAGAGAAGTGGAAACAGACAGCAAACTAGGCTGGAGAAAGACCTGAGACAAAGAGATCTGAATTATATGAGAGCCGACCAGAAGAAACACAAATTATGCAGTCAAGTGTCCCACATTTGGGGAAATCGCAGGAGCAGCACACCCAGAGTGCAATGGGTGAGCCTTGCCCTGGGAGAAGCACCTTCCTGATCATAGTATCTCACCTGGCAGGTAAATAGGAGTTGGGCTAGAGCTGGGGAGGGTCGCTGCTCGTGCACCCCCCTGTCAAGTGAAGGAGATCCAACTGAGGCAGCACAAGGGAACTCTCGAAAGAAGAACAAGGTTAGAGGAAGATCTGAGACAAAGAAATCTGACTTTTACCAGAGCTGACCAGAGGAAAGCACAAACACAGTCCCCCACTACCACAAATAATGCAGTCGAGTTTCCCACATTTGGGGAAATCACAGGGGTCAGCATACCCAGAATGCAATGAATGAACCTCACCCTGGGAGAACAATCTTCATGACCATGGTATCTCCTATGCAAAATAAGTATGATTTGAGATAGGGCTGGGGAGGGCCGCTGCTCAGGCACATCTCTGTCAAGTAAAGGAGATTCAACTGAGGCAGCACAAGGGAACTCTCATCTGGGGACAACAACTGCAGGGAGAACACATATTTTCAGATGAACATGGGAGGGCAGAAGGCTGCCTAATACTGAAGCACCCCCAAACAACAAACCAAATGCAACAATTAGTACAAGCATTCCTGGGGGAAGGCCTGCAGCAGATTGATTTGCATATGGTAATGCCATCCAAGCAGTGGGTCAAAGTTGGCTTCAACCCTCGTCTGCATATGAAAAGAGAAAAGGGGCGTGCAGGGCATGGCGGCCTTTTGCGGCGCTTGGATGACCCCTAGTTCGCATTAAACACCTCCACCCTTCTTCGGTGTGGGGCTCATGTTGGCTATGCCCCAGCCCCTGAAGCATTCAAGCTGATTTCTTGCAGCAGCTGGGCACTGTAACAGCCCCAGAGCTGCTCTGTAAGGCAAGTAAAAGGGTGTGGGCCCTGCAGTACTACCTGTAGTTTGCATTGTGCATTGGAAAGCACAAAGTAAGCAGACGGGAGAAGTCAGGATAGTGCGCAAGGGCATAGAAGGGAGCGGCTCAAGAAAAGAGAAGTGGAAACAGACAGCAAACTAGGCTGGAGAGAGACCTGAGACAAAGAGATCTGAATTATACGAGAGCCGACCAGGGGAAACACAAATTATGCAGTCAAGTTTCCCACATTTGGGGAAATCGCAGGAGCAGCACACCCAGAGTGCAATGGGTGAGCCTTGCCCTGGGAGAAGCACCTTCATGATCATAGTATCTCACCTGGCAGGTAAGTAGGAGTTGGGCTAGAGCTGGGGAGGGTTGCTGCTCGGGTACCCCCCTGTCAAGTGAAGGAGATCCAACTGAGGCAGCACAAGGGAACTCTCATCTGGGGACAACAACTGCAGGGAGAACACATATTTTCAGATGAACATGGGAGGGCAGAAGGCTGCCTAATACTGAAGCACCCCCAAACAACAAACCAAATGCAACAACTAGTGCAAGCATTCCTGGGGGAAGGCCTGCAGCAGATGGATTTGCATATGGTGATGTCATCACATCAACCCTCGTCTGCATATGAAAAGAGAAAAGGGGCGTGCAGGGCATGGCGGCCTTATGCGGCGCTTGGATGACCCCTAGTTCGCATTAAACACCTCCACCCTCCTTCGGTGTGGGGCTCATGTTGGCTATGCCCCAGCCGCTTAAGCATTCAAGCTGATTTCTTGCAGCAGCCGGGCACTGTAACAGCTCCAGAGCTGCTCTATAAGGCAAGTAAAAGGGTCTATGTGGCGCAATCAGTTAGTATGTACGGCTATTAACCAAAAGGTTGGTGGTTCAATCCCACCCAGGGACCTAATTGACCCTGTTATCAGATTTTGGTGATCTTTAAGTAGACAAGTCAAATTTCATACCCCCTGTTATGGTGTAGGGTACCTGGCCTTCTCTGATGTAATCAGAGTTAGATTTGATTCAGTGATTTTATAAAAACATGTAGGAAGCACTATTTAGCAGTGGGTTGCAGAGAAAAAGAAATATGCTGGCAAAAAAATCAAATTGCGTGATTAAACAGCTCTTCATTTTCTGGCTTTATTTTTATGCTAACAAATTTGTTCTCTGAAAAGTGTCCACAAAGCCAAGTCTCTGATTAACACCTTTGAAGGGATGGTTTTTCACCTATTACTAAATTAAACTTGCTTCATTGGAAAGGCAGCAAGATGCATCCTCATTTCAATGTCTACTGAAATAATACAGGTTGACACCAGGAAACATTAACGCCACTGCATCCTTGCTGCTTTCTCATGTGGAAGTCTGTTTAATGTGAAAACAAGGTGATATCTAATTAGCACACAGGTAAGAAATTACGAAAATCTTTATTTAAGGGTGAAGATGTTTCTCACAAAATTGTTGCCCCAATGCATCATTGAAATTCAAGCTGGAAAGATGATTTTAATATATCACTTGTACATTTTGTATTGCTCTTCTGGTGACAATGTAGTTTTTTTTGTCAATTACCATTTTAATAATAGGGTAAAGAAAATTAAGTGGATTTTTGAAAGAAAAGTATACTGTCAATATACTATTAAAACAAATTAAAATGGTAAAAGTTATTGTACTTTAAGTAAAAATAAAAGAGCAAAAATATCAATCCCAGTTTTGATTACTTAAATTAACAAAAAAAAATGCATATAGCAAAGGATAGTTTCAATCTGCCTACCTCTGGGTTATGGGTCCAGCATGCTTCCATTGCAGTACTCTGCTGCACATGTAAGTGCAAGAGATCCTGAAGCACTCACTCATCATGGGAAAGTACCAATGTGTTTATTCATTGGTTGATGGAAGAAACATCTTACAAAAACTCTCCAGATTATTGATTTTTTAATGTTTTTCTAGGAAACGTTCTAGATGTATGCTTATTAGCCTTTGTCAGTATGTACTGTTTGCAAAGTGTCTCTGTGGCGCAATCGGTTAGTGTGTTCGGCTATTAACCAAAAGGTTGGTGGTTCAATCCCACCCAGGGACGTAATTGACCTTGTGATCAGATTTTGGTGATATTTAAGTAGACAAGTCAAAATTTCAAACCCCCTCTTATTGTGTAGGGTACCTGGCCTTCTCTGATGTAATCAGAGTTAGATTTGATTCAGTGATTTTATAAAAAAGAGCTAGGAAGCACAATTTAGCAGTGGGTTGCAGAGAAAAAAAATATGCTGGCAGAAAAATCCAATTGAGTGATTAAACAGCTCTTCATTTTCTGGCTTTATTTTTATGCTAACAAATTTGTTCTCTGAAAAGTGTCCACAAAGCCAAGTCTCTGATTAACACCTTTGTAAGGATGGTTTTTCACCTATTACTAAATTAAACTTGCTTCATTGGAAAGGCAGCAAGATGCATCCTCATTTCAATGTCTACTGAAATAATACAAGTTGACACCAGGAAACATTAACGCCACTGCATCCTTGCTGCTTTCTCATGTGGAAGTCTGTTTAATGTGAAAACAAGGTGATATCTAATTAGCACACAGGTAAGGAATTAAGAAAATCTTTATTTAAGGGTGAAGATGTTTCTCACAAAATTGTTGACCCAATGCATCATTGAAATTCAAGCTGGAAAGATGAATTTAATATATCACTTGTACATTTTGTATTGCTCTTCTGGTGACAATGTAGTTTGTTTTTGTCAATTACCATTTTAATAATAGGGTAAAGAAAATGAAGTGGATTTTTGAAAGAAAACAATACTGTCAATATACTATTAAAACAAATTAAAATGGTAAACGTTATTGTACTTTAAGTAAAAATAAAAGAGACAAAATATCAATCCCAGTTTTGGATTACTTTAATTAACAAAAAAAAATGCATATAGCAGAGGATAGTTTCAATCTGCCTACCTCTGGGTTATGGGCCCAGCATGCTTCGATTGCAGTACTCTGCTGCACATGTAAGTGCAAGAGATCCTGAAGCACTCACTCATCATGGGAAAGTACCAATGTGTTTCTTCGTTGGTTGATGGAAGAAACATCTTACAAAAACTCTCCCGTTTATTGACTTTTTAAAGTTTTGCTAGGAAACGTTTTAGATGAATGCTTATTAGCCTTTGTCAGTATGGACTTTTGCAAAGTGTCTCTGTGGCGCAATCAGTTAGTATGTACGGCTATTAACCAAAAGGTTGGTGGTTCAATCCCACCCAGGGACCTAATTGACCTTGTTATCAGATTTTGGTGATCTTTAAGTAGACAAGTCAAAATTTCAAACCCCCTGTTATGGTGTAGGGTACTTGGCCTTCTCTGATGTAATTAGAGTTAGATTTGATTCAGTGATTTTATAAAAACAGCTAGGAAGCACAATTTAGCAGTGGGTTGCAGAGAAAAAAAATATGCTGGCAGAAAAATCCAATTGAGTGATTAAACAGCTCTTTATTTTCTGGCTTTATTTTTATGCTAACAAATTTGTTCTCTGAAAAGTGTCCACAAAGCCAAGTCTCTGATTAACACCTTTGTAAGGATGGTTTTTCACCTATTACTAAATTAAACTTGCTTCATTGGAAAGGCAGCAAGATGCATCCTCATTTCAATGTCTACTGAAATAATACAGGTTGACACCAGGAAACATTAACGCCACTGCATCCTTGCTGCTTTCTCATGTGGAAGTCTGTTTAATATGAAAACAAGGTGATATCTAATTAGCACACAGGTAAGGAATTAAGAAAATCTTTATTTAAGGGTGAAGATGTTTCTCACAAAATCGTTGCCCCAATGCATCATTGAAATTCAAGCTGGAAAGATGATTTTAATATATCACTTGTACATTTTGTATTGCTCTTCTGGTGACAATGTAGTTTGTTTTTGTCAATTACCATTTTAATAATAGGGTAAAGAAAATGAAGTGGATTTTTGAAAGAAAACAATACTGTCAATATACTATTAAAACAAATTAAAATGGTAAAAGTTATTGTACTTTAAGTAAAAATAAAAGAGCCAAAATATCAATCCCAGTTTTGGATTACTTTAATTAACAAAAAAAAATGCATATAGCAGAGGATAGTTTCAATCTGCCTACCTCTGGGTTATGGGCCCAGCATGCTTCCATTGCAGTACTCTGCTGCACATGTAAGTGCAAGAGATCCTGAAGCACTCACTCATCATGGGAAAGTACCAATGTGTTTCTTCGTTGGTTGATGGAAGAAACATCTTACAAAAACTCTCCAGATTATTGACTTTTTAAAGTTTTTCTAGGAAACGTTTTAGATGAATGCTTATTAGCCTTTTTCAGTATGAACTTTTGCAAAGTGTCTCTGTGGCGCAATCAGTTAGTATGTATGGCTATTAACCAAAAGGTTGGTGGTTCAATCCCACCCAGGGACGTAATTAACCTTGTGATCAGATTTTGGTGATATTTAAGTAGACAAGTCAAAATTTCAAACCTCCTCTTATGGTGTAGGGTACATGGCCTTCTCTGATGTAATCAGAGTTAGATTTGATTCAGTGATTTTATAAAAAACAGCTAGGAAGCACAATTTAGCAGTGGGTTGCAGAGAAAAAGAAATATGCTGGCAAAAAAATCAAATTGCGTGATTAAACAGCTCTTCATTTTCTGGCTTTATTTTTATGCTAACAAATTTGTTCTCTGAAAAGTGTCCACAAAGCCAAGTCTCTGATTAACACCTTTGTAGGGATGGTTTTTCACCTATTACTAAATTAAACTTGCTTCATTGGAAAGGCAGCAAGATGCATCCTCATTTCAATGTCTACTGAAATAATACAGGTTGACACCAGGAAACATTAACGCCACTGCATCCTTGCTGCTTTCTCATGTGGAAGTCTGTTTAATGTGAAAACAAGGTGATATCTAATTAGCACACAGGTAAGAAATTACGAAAATCTTTATTTAAGGGTGAAGATGTTTCTCACAAAATTGTTGCCCCAATGCATCATTGAAATTCAAGCTGGAAAGATGATTTTAATATATCACTTGTACATTTTGTATTGCACTTCTGGTGACAATGTAGTTTTTTTTGTCAATTACCATTTTAATAATAGGGTAAAGAAAATTAAGTGGATTTTTGAAAGAAAACTATACTGTCAATATACTATTAAAACAAATTAAAATGGTAAAAGTTATTGTACTTTAAGTAAAAATAAAAGAGCAAAAATATCAATCCCAGTTTTGATTACTTAAATTAACAAAAAAAAATGCATATAGCAAAGGATAGTTTCAATCTGCCTACCTCTGGGTTATGGGTCCAGCATGCTTCCATTGCAGTACTCTGCTGCACATGTAAGTGCAAGAGATCCTGAAGCACTCACTCATCATGGGAAAGTACCAATGTGTTTATTCATTGGTTGATGGAAGAAACATCTTACAAAAACTCTCCAGATTATTGATTTTTTAATGTTTTTCTAGGAAACGTTCTAGATGTATGCTTATTAGCCTTTGTCAGTATGTACTTTTTGCAAAGTGTCTCTGTGGCGCAATCGGTTAGTGTGTTTGGCTATTAACCATAAGGTTGGTGGTTCAATCCCACCCAGGGACGTAATTGACCTTGTGATCAGATTTTGGTGATATTTAAGTAGACAAGTCAAAATTTCAAACCCCCTCTTATTGTGTAGGGTACCTGGCCTTCTCTGATGTAATCAGAGTTAGATTTGATTCAGTGATTTTATAAAAAACAGCTAGGAAGCACAATTTAGCAGTGGGTTGCAGAGAAAAAAAATATGCTGGCAGAAAAATCCAATCGAGTGATTAAACAGCTCTTCATTTTCTGGCTTTTTTTTATGCTAACAAATTTGTTCTCTGAAAAGTGTCCACAAAGCCAAGTCTCTGATTAACACCTTTGTAAGGATGGTTTTTCACCTATTACTAAATTAAACTTGCTTCATTGGAAAGGCAGCAAGATGCATCCTCATTTCAATGTCTACTGAAATAATACAAGTTGACACCAGGAAACATTAACGCCACTGCATCCTTGCTGCTTTCTCATGTGGAAGTCTGTTTAATGTGAAAACAAGGTGATATCTAATTAGCACACAGGTAAGGAATTAAGAAAATCTTTATTTAAGGGTGAAGATGTTTCTCACAAAATCGTTGCCCCAATGCATCATTGAAATTCAAGCTGGAAAGATGATTTTAATATATCACTTGTACATTTTGTATTGCTCTTCTGGTGACAATGTAGTTTGTTTTTGTCAATTACCATTTTAATAATAGGGTAAAGAAAATGAAGTGGATTTTTGAAAGAAAACAATACTGTCAATATACTATTAAAACAAATTAAAATGGTAAAAGTTATTGTACTTTAAGTAAAAATAAAAGAGACAAAATATCAATCCCAGTTTTGGATTACTTTAATTAACAAACAAAAAAATGCATATAGCAGAGGATAGTTTCAATCTGCCTACCTCTGGGTTATGGGCCCAGCATGCTTCCATTGCTGTACTCTGCTGCACATGTAAGTGCAAGAGATCCTGAAGCACTCACTCATCATGGGAAAGTACCAATGTGTTTCTTCGTTGGTTGATAGAAGAAACATTTTACAAAAACTCTCCAGATTATTGACTTTTTTAAGTTTTTCTAGGAAACGTTTTAGATGAACGCTTATTAGCCTTTGTCAGTATGAACTTTTGCAAAGTGTCTCTGTGGCGCAATCAGTTAGTATGTACGGCTATTAACCAAAAGGTTGGTGGTTCAATCCCACCCAGGGACCTAATTGACCTTGTTATCAGATTTTGGTGATCTTTAAGTAGACAAGTCAAAATTTCAAACCCCCTGTTATGGTGTAGGGTACTTGGCCTTCTCTGATGTAATTAGAGTTAGATTTGATTCAGTGATTTTATAAAAACAGCTAGGAAGCACAATTTAGCAGTGGGTTGCAGAGAAAAAAAATATGCTGGCAGAAAAATCCAATTGAGTGATTAAACAGCTCTTTATTTTCTGGCTTTATTTTTATGCTAACAAATTTGTTCTCTGAAAAGTGTCCACAAAGCCAAGTCTCTGATTAACACCTTTGTAAGGATGGTTTTTCACCTATTACTAAATTAAACTTGCTTCATTGGAAAGGCAGCAAGATGCATCCTCATTTCAATGTCTACTGAAATAATACAGGTTGACACCAGGAAACATTAACGCCACTGCATCCTTGCTGCTTTCTCATGTGGAAGTCTGTTTAATATGAAAACAAGGTGATATCTAATTAGCACACAGGTAAGGAATTAAGAAAATCTTTATTTAAGGGTGAAGATGTTTCTCACAAAATCGTTGCCCCAATGCATCATTGAAATTCAAGCTGGAAAGATGATTTTAATATATCACTTGTACATTTTGTATTGCTCTTCTGGTGACAATGTAGTTTGTTTTTGTCAATTACCATTTTAATAATAGGGTAAAGAAAATGAAGTGGATTTTTGAAAGAAAACAATACTGTCAATATACTATTAAAACAAATTAAAATGGTAAAAGTTATTGTACTTTAAGTAAAAATAAAAGAGCCAAAATATCAATCCCAGTTTTGGATTACTTTAATTAACAAAAAAAAATGCATATAGCAGAGGATAGTTTCAATCTGCCTACCTCTGGGTTATGGGCCCAGCATGCTTCCATTGCAGTACTCTGCTGCACATGTAAGTGCAAGAGATCCTGAAGCACTCACTCATCATGGGAAAGTACCAATGTGTTTCTTCGTTGGTTGATGGAAGAAACATCTTACAAAAACTCTCCAGATTATTGACTTTTTAAAGTTTTTCTAGGAAACGTTTTAGATGAATGCTTATTAGCCTTTTTCAGTATGAACTTTTGCAAAGTGTCTCTGTGGCGCAATCAGTTAGTATGTATGGCTATTAACCAAAAGGTTGGTGGTTCAATCCCACCCAGGGACGTAATTAACCTTGTGATCAGATTTTGGTGATATTTAAGTAGACAAGTCAAAATTTCAAACCTCCTCTTATGGTGTAGGGTACATGGCCTTCTCTGATGTAATCAGAGTTAGATTTGATTCAGTGATTTTATAAAAAACAGCTAGGAAGCACAATTTAGCAGTGGGTTGCAGAGAAAAAGAAATATGCTGGCAAAAAAATCAAATTGCGTGATTAAACAGCTCTTCATTTTCTGGCTTTATTTTTATGCTAACAAATTTGTTCTCTGAAAAGTGTCCACAAAGCCAAGTCTCTGATTAACACCTTTGTAGGGATGGTTTTTCACCTATTACTAAATTAAACTTGCTTCATTGGAAAGGCAGCAAGATGCATCCTCATTTCAATGTCTACTGAAATAATACAGGTTGACACCAGGAAACATTAACGCCACTGCATCCTTGCTGCTTTCTCATGTGGAAGTCTGTTTAATGTGAAAACAAGGTGATATCTAATTAGCACACAGGTAAGAAATTACGAAAATCTTTATTTAAGGGTGAAGATGTTTCTCACAAAATTGTTGCCCCAATGCATCATTGAAATTCAAGCTGGAAAGATGATTTTAATATATCACTTGTACATTTTGTATTGCACTTCTGGTGACAATGTAGTTTTTTTTGTCAATTACCATTTTAATAATAGGGTAAAGAAAATTAAGTGGATTTTTGAAAGAAAACTATACTGTCAATATACTATTAAAACAAATTAAAATGGTAAAAGTTATTGTACTTTAAGTAAAAATAAAAGAGCAAAAATATCAATCCCAGTTTTGATTACTTAAATTAACAAAAAAAAATGCATATAGCAAAGGATAGTTTCAATCTGCCTACCTCTGGGTTATGGGTCCAGCATGCTTCCATTGCAGTACTCTGCTGCACATGTAAGTGCAAGAGATCCTGAAGCACTCACTCATCATGGGAAAGTACCAATGTGTTTATTCATTGGTTGATGGAAGAAACATCTTACAAAAACTCTCCAGATTATTGATTTTTTAATGTTTTTCTAGGAAACGTTCTAGATGTATGCTTATTAGCCTTTGTCAGTATGTACTTTTTGCAAAGTGTCTCTGTGGCGCAATCGGTTAGTGTGTTTGGCTATTAACCATAAGGTTGGTGGTTCAATCCCACCCAGGGACGTAATTGACCTTGTGATCAGATTTTGGTGATATTTAAGTAGACAAGTCAAAATTTCAAACCCCCTCTTATTGTGTAGGGTACCTGGCCTTCTCTGATGTAATCAGAGTTAGATTTGATTCAGTGATTTTATAAAAAACAGCTAGGAAGCACAATTTAGCAGTGGGTTGCAGAGAAAAAAAATATGCTGGCAGAAAAATCCAATCGAGTGATTAAACAGCTCTTCATTTTCTGGCTTTTTTTTTATGCTAACAAATTTGTTCTCTGAAAAGTGTCCACAAAGCCAAGTCTCTGATTAACACCTTTGTAAGGATGGTTTTTCACCTATTACTAAATTAAACTTGCTTCATTGGAAAGGCAGCAAGATGCATCCTCATTTCAATGTCTACTGAAATAATACAAGTTGACACCAGGAAACATTAACGCCACTGCATCCTTGCTGCTTTCTCATGTGGAAGTCTGTTTAATGTGAAAACAAGGTGATATCTAATTAGCACACAGGTAAGGAATTAAGAAAATCTTTATTTAAGGGTGAAGATGTTTCTCACAAAATCGTTGCCCCAATGCATCATTGAAATTCAAGCTGGAAAGATGATTTTAATATATCACTTGTACATTTTGTATTGCTCTTCTGGTGACAATGTAGTTTGTTTTTGTCAATTACCATTTTAATAATAGGGTAAAGAAAATGAAGTGGATTTTTGAAAGAAAACAATACTGTCAATATACTATTAAAACAAATTAAAATGGTAAAAGTTATTGTACTTTAAGTAAAAATAAAAGAGACAAAATATCAATCCCAGTTTTGGATTACTTTAATTAACAAACAAAAAAATGCATATAGCAGAGGATAGTTTCAATCTGCCTACCTCTGGGTTATGGGCCCAGCATGCTTCCATTGCTGTACTCTGCTGCACATGTAAGTGCAAGAGATCCTGAAGCACTCACTCATCATGGGAAAGTACCAATGTGTTTCTTCGTTGGTTGATAGAAGAAACATTTTACAAAAACTCTCCAGATTATTGACTTTTTTAAGTTTTTCTAGGAAACGTTTTAGATGAACGCTTATTAGCCTTTGTCAGTATGAACTTTTGCAAAGTGTCTCTGTGGCGCAATCAGTTAGTATGTACGGCTATTAACCAAAAGGTTGGTGGTTCAATCCCACCCAGGGACATAATTGACCTTGTTATCAGATTTTGGTGATCTTTAAGTAGACAAGTCAAATTTCATACCCCCTGTTATGGTGTAGGGTACTTGGCCTTCTCTGATGTAATTAGAGTTAGATTTGATTCAGTGATTTTATAAAAACAGCTAGGAAGCACAATTTAGCAGTGGGTTGCAGAGAAAAAAAATATGCTGGCAGAAAAATCCAATTGAGTGATTAAACAGCTCTTTATTTTCTGGCTTTATTTTTATGCTAACAAATTTGTTCTCTGAAAAGTGTCCACAAAGCCAAGTCTCTGATTAACACCTTTGTAAGGATGGTTTTTCACCTATTACTAAATTAAACTTGCTTCATTGGAAAGGCAGCAAGATGCATCCTCATTTCAATGTCTACTGAAATAATACAGGTTGACACCAGGAAACATTAACGCCACTGCATCCTTGCTGCTTTCTCATGTGGAAGTCTGTTTAATATGAAAACAAGGTGATATCTAATTAGCACACAGGTAAGGAATTAAGAAAATCTTTATTTAAGGGTGAAGATGTTTCTCACAAAATCGTTGCCCCAATGCATCATTGAAATTCAAGCTGGAAAGATGATTTTAATATATCACTTGTACATTTTGTATTGCTCTTCTGGTGACAATGTAGTTTGTTTTTGTCAATTACCATTTTAATAATAGGGTAAAGAAAATGAAGTGGATTTTTGAAAGAAAACAATACTGTCAATATACTATTAAAACAAATTAAAATGGTAAAAGTTATTGTACTTTAAGTAAAAATAAAAGAGCCAAAATATCAATCCCAGTTTTGGATTACTTTAATTAACAAAAAAAAATGCATATAGCAGAGGATAGTTTCAATCTGCCTACCTCTGGGTTATGGGCCCAGCATGCTTCCATTGCAGTACTCTGCTGCACATGTAAGTGCAAGAGATCCTGAAGCACTCACTCATCATGGGAAAGTACCAATGTGTTTCTTCGTTGGTTGATGGAAGAAACATCTTACAAAAACTCTCCAGATTATTGACTTTTTAAAGTTTTTCTAGGAAACGTTTTAGATGAATGCTTATTAGCCTTTTTCAGTATGAACTTTTGCAAAGTGTCTCTGTGGCGCAATCAGTTAGTATGTATGGCTATTAACCAAAAGGTTGGTGGTTCAATCCCACCCAGGGACGTAATTAACCTTGTGATCAGATTTTGGTGATATTTAAGTAGACAAGTCAAAATTTCAAACCTCCTCTTATGGTGTAGGGTACATGGCCTTCTCTGATGTAATCAGAGTTAGATTTGATTCAGTGATTTTATAAAAAACAGCTAGGAAGCACAATTTAGCAGTGGGTTGCAGAGAAAAAGAAATATGCTGGCAAAAAAATCAAATTGCGTGATTAAACAGCTCTTCATTTTCTGGCTTTATTTTTATGCTAACAAATTTGTTCTCTGAAAAGTGTCCACAAAGCCAAGTCTCTGATTAACACCTTTGTAGGGATGGTTTTTCACCTATTACTAAATTAAACTTGCTTCATTGGAAAGGCAGCAAGATGCATCCTCATTTCAATGTCTACTGAAATAATACAGGTTGACACCAGGAAACATTAACGCCACTGCATCCTTGCTGCTTTCTCATGTGGAAGTCTGTTTAATGTGAAAACAAGGTGATATCTAATTAGCACACAGGTAAGAAATTACGAAAATCTTTATTTAAGGGTGAAGATGTTTCTCACAAAATTGTTGCCCCAATGCATCATTGAAATTCAAGCTGGAAAGATGATTTTAATATATCACTTGTACATTTTGTATTGCACTTCTGGTGACAATGTAGTTTTTTTTGTCAATTACCATTTTAATAATAGGGTAAAGAAAATTAAGTGGATTTTTGAAAGAAAACTATACTGTCAATATACTATTAAAACAAATTAAAATGGTAAAAGTTATTGTACTTTAAGTAAAAATAAAAGAGCAAAAATATCAATCCCAGTTTTGATTACTTAAATTAACAAAAAAAAATGCATATAGCAAAGGATAGTTTCAATCTGCCTACCTCTGGGTTATGGGTCCAGCATGCTTCCATTGCAGTACTCTGCTGCACATGTAAGTGCAAGAGATCCTGAAGCACTCACTCATCATGGGAAAGTACCAATGTATTTATTCATTGGTTGATGGAAGAAACATCTTACAAAAACTCTCCAGATTATTGATTTTTTAATGTTTTTCTAGGAAACGTTCTAGATGTATGCTTATTAGCCTTTGTCAGTATGTACTTTTTGCAAAGTGTCTCTGTGGCGCAATCGGTTAGTGTGTTTGGCTATTAACCATAAGGTTGGTGGTTCAATCCCACCCAGGGACGTAATTGACCTTGTGATCAGATTTTGGTGATATTTAAGTAGACAAGTCAAAATTTCAAACCCCCTCTTATTGTGTAGGGTACCTGGCCTTCTCTGATGTAATCAGAGTTAGATTTGATTCAGTGATTTTATAAAAAACAGCTAGGAAGCACAATTTAGCAGTGGGTTGCAGAGAAAAAAAATATGCTGGCAGAAAAATCCAATCGAGTGATTAAACAGCTCTTCATTTTCTGGCTTTTTTTTATGCTAACAAATTTGTTCTCTGAAAAGTGTCCACAAAGCCAAGTCTCTGATTAACACCTTTGTAAGGATGGTTTTTCACCTATTACTAAATTAAACTTGCTTCATTGGAAAGGCAGCAAGATGCATCCTCATTTCAATGTCTACTGAAATAATACAAGTTGACACCAGGAAACATTAACGCCACTGCATCCTTGCTGCTTTCTCATGTGGAAGTCTGTTTAATGTGAAAACAAGGTGATATCTAATTAGCACACAGGTAAGGAATTAAGAAAATCTTTATTTAAGGGTGAAGATGTTTCTCACAAAATCGTTGCCCCAATGCATCATTGAAATTCAAGCTGGAAAGATGATTTTAATATATCACTTGTACATTTTGTATTGCTCTTCTGGTGACAATGTAGTTTGTTTTTGTCAATTACCATTTTAATAATAGGGTAAAGAAAATGAAGTGGATTTTTGAAAGAAAACAATACTGTCAATATACTATTAAAACAAATTAAAATGGTAAAAGTTATTGTACTTTAAGTAAAAATAAAAGAGACAAAATATCAATCCCAGTTTTGGATTACTTTAATTAACAAACAAAAAAATGCATATAGCAGAGGATAGTTTCAATCTGCCTACCTCTGGGTTATGGGCCCAGCATGCTTCCATTGCTGTACTCTGCTGCACATGTAAGTGCAAGAGATCCTGAAGCACTCACTCATCATGGGAAAGTACCAATGTGTTTCTTCGTTGGTTGATAGAAGAAACATTTTACAAAAACTCTCCAGATTATTGACTTTTTTAAGTTTTTCTAGGAAACGTTTTAGATGAACGCTTATTAGCCTTTGTCAGTATGAACTTTTGCAAAGTGTCTCTGTGGCGCAATCAGTTAGTATGTACGGCTATTAACCAAAAGGTTGGTGGTTCAATCCCACCCAGGGACCTAATTGACCTTGTTATCAGATTTTGGTGATCTTTAAGTAGACAAGTCAAAATTTCAAACCCCCTGTTATGGTGTAGGGTACTTGGCCTTCTCTGATGTAATTAGAGTTAGATTTGATTCAGTGATTTTATAAAAACAGCTAGGAAGCACAATTTAGCAGTGGGTTGCAGAGAAAAAAAATATGCTGGCAGAAAAATCCAATTGAGTGATTAAACAGCTCTTTATTTTCTGGCTTTATTTTTATGCTAACAAATTTGTTCTCTGAAAAGTGTCCACAAAGCCAAGTCTCTGATTAACACCTTTGTAAGGATGGTTTTTCACCTATTACTAAATTAAACTTGCTTCATTGGAAAGGCAGCAAGATGCATCCTCATTTCAATGTCTACTGAAATAATACAGGTTGACACCAGGAAACATTAACGCCACTGCATCCTTGCTGCTTTCTCATGTGGAAGTCTGTTTAATATGAAAACAAGGTGATATCTAATTAGCACACAGGTAAGGAATTAAGAAAATCTTTATTTAAGGGTGAAGATGTTTCTCACAAAATCGTTGCCCCAATGCATCATTGAAATTCAAGCTGGAAAGATGATTTTAATATATCACTTGTACATTTTGTATTGCTCTTCTGGTGACAATGTAGTTTGTTTTTGTCAATTACCATTTTAATAATAGGGTAAAGAAAATGAAGTGGATTTTTGAAAGAAAACAATACTGTCAATATACTATTAAAACAAATTAAAATGGTAAAAGTTATTGTACTTTAAGTAAAAATAAAAGAGCCAAAATATCAATCCCAGTTTTGGATTACTTTAATTAACAAAAAAAAATGCATATAGCAGAGGATAGTTTCAATCTGCCTACCTCTGGGTTATGGGCCCAGCATGCTTCCATTGCAGTACTCTGCTGCACATGTAAGTGCAAGAGATCCTGAAGCACTCACTCATCATGGGAAAGTACCAATGTGTTTCTTCGTTGGTTGATGGAAGAAACATCTTACAAAAACTCTCCAGATTATTGACTTTTTAAAGTTTTTCTAGGAAACGTTTTAGATGAATGCTTATTAGCCTTTTTCAGTATGAACTTTTGCAAAGTGTCTCTGTGGCGCAATCAGTTAGTATGTATGGCTATTAACCAAAAGGTTGGTGGTTCAATCCCACCCAGGGACGTAATTAACCTTGTGATCAGATTTTGGTGATATTTAAGTAGACAAGTCAAAATTTCAAACCTCCTCTTATGGTGTAGGGTACATGGCCTTCTCTGATGTAATCAGAGTTAGATTTGATTCAGTGATTTTATAAAAAACAGCTAGGAAGCACAATTTAGCAGTGGGTTGCAGAGAAAAAGAAATATGCTGGCAAAAAAATCAAATTGCGTGATTAAACAGCTCTTCATTTTCTGGCTTTATTTTTATGCTAACAAATTTGTTCTCTGAAAAGTGTCCACAAAGCCAAGTCTCTGATTAACACCTTTGTAGGGATGGTTTTTCACCTATTACTAAATTAAACTTGCTTCATTGGAAAGGCAGCAAGATGCATCCTCATTTCAATGTCTACTGAAATAATACAGGTTGACACCAGGAAACATTAACGCCACTGCATCCTTGCTGCTTTCTCATGTGGAAGTCTGTTTAATGTGAAAACAAGGTGATATCTAATTAGCACACAGGTAAGAAATTACGAAAATCTTTATTTAAGGGTGAAGATGTTTCTCACAAAATTGTTGCCCCAATGCATCATTGAAATTCAAGCTGGAAAGATGATTTTAATATATCACTTGTACATTTTGTATTGCACTTCTGGTGACAATGTAGTTTTTTTTGTCAATTACCATTTTAATAATAGGGTAAAGAAAATTAAGTGGATTTTTGAAAGAAAACTATACTGTCAATATACTATTAAAACAAATTAAAATGGTAAAAGTTATTGTACTTTAAGTAAAAATAAAAGAGCAAAAATATCAATCCCAGTTTTGATTACTTAAATTAACAAAAAAAAATGCATATAGCAAAGGATAGTTTCAATCTGCCTACCTCTGGGTTATGGGTCCAGCATGCTTCCATTGCAGTACTCTGCTGCACATGTAAGTGCAAGAGATCCTGAAGCACTCACTCATCATGGGAAAGTACCAATGTGTTTATTCATTGGTTGATGGAAGAAACATCTTACAAAAACTCTCCAGATTATTGATTTTTTAATGTTTTTCTAGGAAACGTTCTAGATGTATGCTTATTAGCCTTTGTCAGTATGTACTTTTTGCAAAGTGTCTCTGTGGCGCAATCGGTTAGTGTGTTTGGCTATTAACCATAAGGTTGGTGGTTCAATCCCACCCAGGGACGTAATTGACCTTGTGATCAGATTTTGGTGATATTTAAGTAGACAAGTCAAAATTTCAAACCCCCTCTTATTGTGTAGGGTACCTGGCCTTCTCTGATGTAATCAGAGTTAGATTTGATTCAGTGATTTTATAAAAAACAGCTAGGAAGCACAATTTAGCAGTGGGTTGCAGAGAAAAAAAATATGCTGGCAGAAAAATCCAATCGAGTGATTAAACAGCTCTTCATTTTCTGGCTTTTTTTTTATGCTAACAAATTTGTTCTCTGAAAAGTGTCCACAAAGCCAAGTCTCTGATTAACACCTTTGTAAGGATGGTTTTTCACCTATTACTAAATTAAACTTGCTTCATTGGAAAGGCAGCAAGATGCATCCTCATTTCAATGTCTACTGAAATAATACAAGTTGACACCAGGAAACATTAACGCCACTGCATCCTTGCTGCTTTCTCATGTGGAAGTCTGTTTAATGTGAAAACAAGGTGATATCTAATTAGCACACAGGTAAGGAATTAAGAAAATCTTTATTTAAGGGTGAAGATGTTTCTCACAAAATCGTTGCCCCAATGCATCATTGAAATTCAAGCTGGAAAGATGATTTTAATATATCACTTGTACATTTTGTATTGCTCTTCTGGTGACAATGTAGTTTGTTTTTGTCAATTACCATTTTAATAATAGGGTAAAGAAAATGAAGTGGATTTTTGAAAGAAAACAATACTGTCAATATACTATTAAAACAAATTAAAATGGTAAAAGTTATTGTACTTTAAGTAAAAATAAAAGAGACAAAATATCAATCCCAGTTTTGGATTACTTTAATTAACAAACAAAAAAATGCATATAGCAGAGGATAGTTTCAATCTGCCTACCTCTGGGTTATGGGCCCAGCATGCTTCCATTGCTGTACTCTGCTGCACATGTAAGTGCAAGAGATCCTGAAGCACTCACTCATCATGGGAAAGTACCAATGTGTTTCTTCGTTGGTTGATAGAAGAAACATTTTACAAAAACTCTCCAGATTATTGACTTTTTTAAGTTTTTCTAGGAAACGTTTTAGATGAACGCTTATTAGCCTTTGTCAGTATGAACTTTTGCAAAGTGTCTCTGTGGCGCAATCAGTTAGTATGTACGGCTATTAACCAAAAGGTTGGTGGTTCAATCCCACCCAGGGACATAATTGACCTTGTTATCAGATTTTGGTGATCTTTAAGTAGACAAGTCAAATTTCATACCCCCTGTTATGGTGTAGGGTACCTGGCCTTCTCTGATGTAATCAGAGTTAGATTTGATTCAGTGATTTTATAAAAACATCTAGGAAGCACAATTTAGCAGTGGGTTGCAGAGAAAAAGAAATATGCTGGCAAAAAAATCAAATTGCGTGATTAAACAGCTCTTCATTTTCTGGCTTTATTTTTATGCTAACAAATTTGTTCTCTGAAAAGTGTTAACAAAGCCAAGTCTCTGATTAACACCTTTGTAGGGATGGTTTTTCACCTATTACTAAATTAAACTTGCTTCATTGGAAAGGCAGCAAGATGCATCCTCATTTCAATGTCTACTGAAATAATACAGGTTGACACCAGGAAACATTAACGCCACTGCATCCTTGCTGCTTTCTCATGTGGAAGTCTGTTTAATGTGAAAACAAGGTGATATCTAATTAGCACACAGGTAAGGAATTAAGAAAATCTTTATTTAAGGGTGAAGATGTTTCTCACAAAATCGTTGACCCAATGCATCATTGAAATTCAAGCTGGAAAGATGATTTTAATATATCACTTGTACATTTTGCATTGCTCTTCTGGTGACAATGTAGTTTGTTTTTGTCAATTACCATTTTAATAATAGGGTAAAGAAAATGAAGTGGATTTTTGAAAGAAAACAATACTGTCAATATACTATTAAAACAAATTAAAATGGTAAAAGTTATTGTACTTTAAGTAAAAATAAAAGAGACAAAATATCAATCCAAGTTTTGGATTACTTTAATTAACAAAAAAAAATGCATATAGCAGAGGATAGTTTCAATCTGCCTACCTCTGGGTTATGGGCCCAGCATGCTTCCATTTCAGTACTCTGCTGCACATGTAAGTTCAAGAGATCCTGAAGCACTCACTCATCATGGGAAAGTACCAATGTGTTTCTTCGTTGGTTGATGGAAGAAACATCTTACAAAAACTCTCCAGATTATTGACTTTTTAAAGTTTTTCTAGGAAACGTTTTAGATGAATGCTTATTAGCCTTTGTCAGTATGGACTTTTGCAAAGTGTCTCTGTGGCGCAATCAGTTAGTATGTACGGCTATTAACCAAAAGGTTGGTGGTTCAATCCCACCCAGGGACCTAATTGACATTGTTATCAGATTTTGGTGATCTTTAAGTAGACAAGTCAAAATTTCAAACCCCCTGTTATGGTGTAGGGTACCTGGCCTTCTCTGATGTAATCAGAGTTAGATTTGATTCAGTGATTTTATAAAAACAGCTAGGAAGCACAATTTAGCAGTGGGTTGCAGAGAAAAAAAATATGCTGGCAGAAAAATCCAATTGAGTGATTAAACAGCTCTTTATTTTCTGGCTTTTTTTTTATGCTAACAAATTTGTTCTCTGAAAAGTGTCCACAAAGCCAAATCTCTGATTAACACCTTTGTAAGGATGGTTTTTCACCTATTACTAAATTAAACTTGCTTCATTGGAAAGGCAGCAAGATGCATCCTCATTTCAATGTCTACTGAAATAATACAGGTTGACACCAGGAAACATTAACGCCACTGCATCCTTGCTGCTTTCTCATGTGGAAGTCTGTTTAATGTGAAAACAAGGTGATATCTAATTAGCACACAGGTAAGGAATTAAGAAAATCTTTATTTAAGGGTGAAGATGTTTCTCACAAAATCGTTGCCCCAATGCATCATTGAAATTCAAGCTGGAAATATGATTTTAATATATCACTTGTACATTTTGTATTGCTCTTCTGGTGACAATGTAGTTTGTTTTTGTCAATTACCATTTTAATAATAGGGTAAAGAAAATGAAGTGGATTTTTGAAAGAAAACAATACTGTCAATATACTATTAAAACAAATTAAAATTGTAAAAGTTATTGTACTTTAAGTAAAAATAAAAGAGACAAAATATCAATCCCAGTTTTGGATTACTTTAATTAACAAAAAAAAAAATGCATATAGCAGAGGATAGTTTCAATCTGCCTACCTCTGGGTTATGGGCCCAGCATGCTTCCATTGCAGTACTCTGCTGCACATGTAAGTGCAAGAGATCCTGAAGCACTCACTCATCATGGGAAAGTACCAATGTGTTTCTTCGTTGGTTGATGGAAGAAACATCTTACAAAAACTCTCCAGATTATTGACTTGTTAAAGTTTTTCTAGGAAACGTTTTAGATGAATGCTTATTAGCCTTTGTCAGTATGGACTTTTGCAAAGTGTCTCTGTGGCGCAATCGGTTAGTATGTACGGCTATTAACCATAAGGTTGGTGGTTCAATCCCACCCAGGGACCTAATTGACCTTGTTATCAGATTTTGGTGATCTTTAAGTAGACAAGTCAAAATTTCAAACCCCCTGTTATGGTGTAGGGTACCTGGCCTTCTCTGATGTAATCAGAGTTAGATTTGATTCAGTGATTTTATAAAAACAGCTAGGAAGCACAATTTAGCAGTGGGTTGCAGAAAAAAAAAATATGCTGGCAGAAAAATCCAATTGAGTGATTAAACAGCTCTTCATTTTCTGGCTTTATTTTTATGCTAACAAATTTGTTCTCTGAAAAGTGTCCACAAAGCCAAGTCTCTGATTAACACCTTTGTAAGGATGGTTTTTCACCTATTACTAAATTAAACTTGCTTCATTGGAAAGGCAGCAAGATGCATCCTCATTTCAATGTCTACTAAAATAATACAAGTTGACACCAGGAAACATTAACGCCACTGCATCCTTGCTGCTTTCTCATGTGGAAGTCTATTTAATATGAAAACAAGGTGATATCTAATTAGCACACAGGTAAGGAATTAAGAAAATCTTTATTTAAGGGTGAAGATGTTTCTCACAAAATCGTTGCCCCAATGCATCATTGAAATTCAAGCTGGAAATATGATTTTAATATATCACTTGTACATTTTGTATTGCTCTTCTGGTGACAATGTAGTTTGTTTTTGTCAATTACCATTTTAATAATAGGGTAAAGAAAATGAAGTGGATTTTTGAAAGAAAACAATACTGTCAATATACTATTAAAACAAATTAAAATGGTAAAAGTTATTGTACTTTAAGTAAAAATAAAAGAGACAAAATATCAATCCCAGTTTTGGATTACTTTAATTAACAAAAAAAAAATGCATATAGCAGAGGATAGTTTCAATCTGCCTACCTCTGGGTTATGGGCCCAGCATGCTTCCATTGCAGTACTCTGCTGCACATGTAAGTTCAAGAGATCCTGAAGCACTCACTCATCATGGGAAAGTACCAATGTGTTTCTTCGTTGGTTGATGGAAGAAACATCTTACAAAAACTCTCCAGATTATTGACTTTTTAAAGTTTTTCTAGGAAACGTTTTAGTTAAATGCTTATTAGCCTTTGTCAGTATGGACTTTTGTAAAGTGTCTCTGTGGCGCAATCAGTTAGTATGTACGGCTATTAACCAAAGGGTTGGTGGTTCAATCCCACCCAGGGACCTAATTGACCTTGTTATCAGATTTTGGTGATCTTTAAGTAGACAAGTCAAAATTTCAAACCCCCTGTTATGGTGTAGGGTACCTGGCCTTCTCTGATGTAATCAGAGTAAGATTTGATTCAGTGATTTTATAAAAACAGCTAGGAAGCACAATTTAGCAGTGGGTTGCAGAGAAAAAAAATATGCTGGCAGAAAAATCCAATTGAGTGATTAAACAGCTCTTTATTTTCTGGCTTTATTTTTATGCTAACAAATTTGTTCTCTGAAAAGTGTCCACAAAGCCAAGTCTCTGATTAACACCTTTGTAAGGATGGTTTTTCACCTATTACTAAATTAAACTTGCTTCATTGGAAAGGCAGCAAGATGCATCCTCATTTCAATGTCTACTGAAATAATACAAGTTGACACCAGGAAACATTAATGCCACTGCATCCTTGCTGCTTTCTCATGTGGAAGTCTGTTTAATGTGAAAACAAGGTGATATCTAATTAGCACACAGGTAAGGAATTAAGAAAATCTTTATTTAAGGGAGAATATGTTTCTCACAAAATTGTTGACCCAATGCATCATTGAAATTCAAGCTGGAAAGATGATTTTAATATATCACTTGTACATTTTGTATTGCTCTTCTGGTGACAATGTAGTTTGTTTTTGTCAATTACCATTTTAATAATAGGGTAAAGAAAATGAAGTGGATTTTTGAAAGAAAACAATACTGTCAATATACTATTAAAACAAATTAAAATGGTAAAAGTTATTGTACTTTAAGTAAAAATAAAAGAGACAAAATATCAATCCCAGTTTTGGATTACTTTAATTAACAAAAAAAATGCATATAGCAGAGGATAGTTTCAATCTGCCTACCTCTGGGTTATGGGCCCAGCATGCTTCCATTGCAGTACTCTGCTGCACATGTAAGTTCAAGAGATCCTGAAGCACTCACTCATCATGGGAAAGTACCAATGTGTTTCTTCGTTGGTTAATGGAAGAAACATCTTACAAAAACTCTCCAGATTATTGACTTTTTAAAGTTTTTCTAGGAAACGTTTTAGATGAATGCTTATTAGCCTTTGTCAGTATGGACTTTTGCAAAGTGTCTCTGTGGCGCAATCAGTTAGTATGTACGGCTATTTACCAAAAGGTTGGTGGTTCAATCGCACCCAGGGACCTAATTGACCTTGTTATCAGATTTTGGTGATCTTTAAGTAGACAAGTCAAAATTTCAAACCCCCTGTTATGGTGTAGGGTACCTGGCCTTCTCTGATGTAATCAGAGTTAGATTTGATTCAGTGATTTTATAAAAACAGCTAGGAAGCACAATTTAGCAGTGGGTTGCAGAGAAAAAAAATATGCTGGCAGAAAAATCCAATTGAGTGATTAAACAGCTCTTTATTTTCTGGCTTTATTTTTATGCTAACAAATTTGTTCTCTGAAAAGTGTCCACAAAGCCAAGTCTCTGATTAACACCTTTGTAAGGATGGTTTTTCACCTATTACTAAATTAAACTTGCTTCATTGGAAAGGCAGCAAGATGCATCCTCATTTCAATGTCTACTGAAATAATACAGGTTGACACCAGGAAACATTAACGCCACTGCATCCTTGCTGCTTTCTCATGTGGAAGTCTGTTTAATGTGAAAACAAGGTGATATCTAATTAGCACACAGGTAAGGAATTAAGAAAATCTTTATTTAAGGGTGAAGATGTTTCTCACAAAATCGTTGCCCCAATGCATCATTGAAATTCAAGCTGGAAAGATGATTTTAATATATCACTTGTACATTTTGTATTGCTCTTCTGGTGACAATGTAGTTTGTTTTTGTCAATTACCATTTTAATAATAGGGTAAAGAAAATGAAGTGGATTTTTGAAAGAAAACAATACTGTCAATATACTATTAAAACAAATTAAAATGGTAAAAGTTATTGTACTTTAAGTAAAAATAAAAGAGACAAAATATCAATCCCAGTTTTGGATTACTTTAATTAACAAAAAAAAAATGCATATAGCAGAGGATAGTTTCAATCTGCCTACCTCTGGGTTATGGGCCCAGCATGCTTCCATTGCAGTACTCTGCTGCACATGTAAGTTCAAGAGATCCTGAAGCACTCACTCATCATGGGAAAGTACCAATGTGTTTCTTCGTTGGTTGATGGAAGAAACATCTTACAAAAACTCTCCAGATTATTGACTTTTTAAAGTTTTTCTAGGAAACGTTTTAGTTAAATGCTTATTAGCCTTTGTCAGTATGGACTTTTGTAAAGTGTCTCTGTGGCGCAATCAGTTAGTATGTACGGCTATTAACCAAAGGGTTGGTGGTTCAATCCCACCCAGGGACATAATTGACCTTGTTATCAGATTTTGGTGATCTTTAAGTAGACAAGTCAAAATTTCAAACCCCCTGTTATGGTGTAGGGTACCTGGCCTTCTCTGATGTAATCAGAGTTAGATTTGATTCAGTGATTTTATAAAAACAGCTAGGAAGCACAATTTAGCAGTGGGTTGCAGAGAAAAAAAATATGCTGGCAGAAAAATCCAATTGAGTGATTAAACAGCTCTTTATTTTCTGGCTTTATTTTTATGCTAACAAATTTGTTCTCTGAAAAGTGTCCACAAAGCCAAGTCTCTGATTAACACCTTTGTAAGGATGGTTTTTCACCTATTACTAAATTAAACTTGCTTCATTGGAAAGGCAGCAAGATGCATCCTCATTTCAATGTCTACTGAAATAATACAGGTTGACACCAGGAAACATTAACGCCACTGCATCCTTGCTGCTTTCTCATGTGGAAGTCTGTTTAATGTGAAAACAAGGTGATATCTAATTAGCACACAGGTAAGGAATTAAGAAAATCTTTATTTAAGGGTGAAGATGTTTCTCACAAAATCGTTGCCCCAATGCATCATTGAAATTCAAGCTGGAAAGATGATTTTAATATATCACTTGTACATTTTGTATTGCTCTTCTGGTGACAATGTAGTTTGTTTTTGTCAATTACCATTTTAATAATAGGGTAAAGAAAATGAAGTGGATTTTTGAAAGAAAACAATACTGTCAATATACTATTAAAACAAATTAAAATGGTAAAAGTTATTGTACTTTAAGTAAAAATAAAAGAGCCAAAATATCAATCCCAGTTTTGGATTACTTTAATTAACAAACAAAAAAATGCATATAGCAGAGGATAGTTTCAATCTGCCTACCTCTGGGTTATGGGCCCAGCATGCTTCCATTGCTGTACTCTGCTGCACATGTAAGTGCAAGAGATCCTGAAGCACTCACTCATCATGGGAAAGTATAAATGTGTTTCTTCGTTGGTTGATAGAAGAAACATCTTACAAAAACTCTCCAGATTATTGACTTTTTTAAGTTTTTCTAGGAAACGTTTTAGATGAATGCTTATTAGCATTTGTCAGTATGTACTTTTGCAAAGTGTCTCTGTGGCGCAATCAGTTAGTGTGTACGGCTATTAACCAAAAGGTTGGTGGTTCAATCCCACTCAGGGACGTAATTGACCTTGTTATCAGATTTTGGTGATCTTTAAGTAGACAAGTCAAATTTCATACCCCCTGTTATGGTGTAGGGTACCTGGCCTTCTCTGATGTAATCAGAGTTAGATTTGATTATGTGATTTTATAAAAACATCTAGGAAGCACAATTTAGCATTGGGTTGCAGAGAAAAAGAAATATGCTGGCAAAAAAATCAAATTGCGTGATTAAACAGCTCTTCATTTTCTGGCTTTATTTTTATGCTAACAAATTTGTTCTCTGAAAAGTGTCCACAAAGCCAAGTCTCTGATTAACACCTTTGTAGGGATGGTTTTTCACCTATTACTAAATTAAACTTGCTTCATTGGAAAGGCAGCAAGATGTATCCTCATTTCAATGTCTACTGAAATAATACAGGTTGACACCAGGAAACATTAATGCCACTGCATCCTTGCTGCTTTCTCATGTGGAAGTCTGTTTAATGTGAAAACAAGGTGATATCTAATTAGCACACAGGTAAGGAATTAAGAAAATCTTTATTTAAGGGTGAAGATGTTTCTCACAAAATTGTTGACCCAATGCATCATTGAAATTCAAGCTGGAAAGATGATTTTAATATATCACTTGTACATTTTGTATTGCTCTTCTGGTGACAATGTAGTTTGTTTTTGTCAATTACCATTTTAATAATAGGGTAAAGAAAATGAAGTGGATTTTTGAAAGAAAACAATACTGTCAATATACTATTAAAACAAATTAAAATGGTAAAAGTTATTGTACTTTAAGTAAAAATAAAAGAGACAAAATATCAATCCCAGTTTTGGATTACTTTAATTAACAAAAAAAATGCATATAGCAGAGGATAGTTTCAATCTGCCTACCTCTGGGTTATGGGCCCAGCATGCTTCCATTGCAGTACTCTGCTGCACATGTAAGTGCAAGAGATCCTGAAGCACTCACTCATCATGGGAAAGTACCAATGTGTTTCTTCGTTGGTTGATGGAAGAAACATCTTACAAAAACTCTCCAGATTATTGACTTTTTAAAGTTTTTCTAGGAAACGTTTTAGATGAATGCTTATTAGCCTTTGTCAGTATGGACTTTTGCAAAGTGTCTCTGTGGCGCAATCGGTTAGTGTGTTTGGCTATTGACCAAAAGGTTGGTGGTTCAATCCCACCCAGGGACGTAATTAACCTTGTGATCAGATTTTGGTGATATTTAAGTAGACAAGTCAAAATTTCAAACCTCCTCTTATGGTGTAGGGTACATGGCCTTCTTTGATGTAATCAGAGTTAGATTTGATTCAGTGATTTTATAAAAAACAGCTAGGAAGCACAATTTAGCAGTGGGTTGCAGAGAAAAAGAAATATGCTGGCAAAAAAATCCAATTGAGTGATTAAACAGCTCTTCATTTTCTGGCTTTATTTTTATGCTAACAAATTTGTTCTCTGAAAAGTGTCCACAAAGCCAAGTCTCTGATTAACACCTTTGTAAGGATGGTTTTTCACCTATTACTAAATTAAACTTGCTTCATTGGAAAGGCAGCAAGATGCATCCTCATTTCAATGTGTACTGAAATAATACAAGTTGACACCAGGAAACATTAACGCCACTGCATCCTTGCTGCTTTCTCATGTGGAAGTCTGTTTAATGTGAAAACAAGGTGATATCTAATTAGCACACAGGTAAGGAATTAAGAAAATCTTTATTTAAGGGAGAAGATGTTTCTCACAAAATTGTTGACCCAATGCATCATTGAAATTCAAGCTGGAAAGATGATTTTAATATATCACTTGTACATTTTGTATTGCTCTTCTGGTGACAATGTAGTTTGTTTTTGTCAATTACCATTTTAATAATAGGGTAAAGAAAATGAAGTGGATTTTTGAAAGAAAACAATACTGTCAATATACTATTAAAACAAATTAAAATGGTAAAAGTTATTGTACTTTAAGTAAAAATAAAAGAGACAAAATATCAATCCCAGTTTTGGATTACTTTAATTAACAAAAAAAAAAATGCATATAGCAGAGGATAGTTTCAATCTGCCTACCTCTCGGTTATGGGCCCAGCATGCTTCCATTGCAGTACTCTGCTGCACATGTAAGTTCAAGAGATCCTGAAGCACTCACTCATCATGGGAAAGTACCAATGTGTTTCTTCGTTGGTTGATGGAAGAAACATCTTACAAAAACTCTCCAGATTATTGACTTTTTAAAGTTTTTCTAGGAAACGTTTTAGATGAATGCTTATTAGCCTTTGTCAGTATGGACTTTTTGCAAAGTGTCTCTGTGGCGCAATCAGTTAGTGTGTACGGTTATTAACCAAAAGGTTGGTGGTTCAATCCCACCCAGGGACCTAATTGACCTTGTTATCAGATTTTGGTGATCTTTAAGTAGACAAGTCAAAATTTCAAACCCCCTGTTATGGTGTAGGGTACCTGGCCTTCTCTGATGTAATCAGAGTTAGATTTGATTCAGTGATTTTATAAAAACAGCTAGGAAGCACAATTTAGCAGTGGGTTGCAGAGAAAAAAAATATGCTGGCAGAAAAATCCAATTGAGTGATTAAACAGCTCTTTATTTTCTGGCTTTATTTTTATGCTAACAAATTTGTTCTCTGAAAAGTGTCCACAAAGCCAAGTCTCTGATTAACACCTTTGTAAGGATGGTTTTTCACCTATTACTAAATTAAACTTGCTTCATTGGAAAGGCAGCAAGATGCATCCTCATTTCAATGTCTACTGAAATAATACAGGTTGACACCAGGAAACATTAACGCCACTGCATCCTTGCTGCTTTCTCATGTGGAAGTCTGTTTAATGTGAAAACAAGGTGATATCTAATTAGCACACAGGTAAGGAATTAAGAAAATCTTTATTTAAGGGTGAAGATGTTTCTCACAAAATCGTTGCCCCAATGCATCATTGAAATTCAAGCTGGAAAGATGATTTTAATATATCACTTGTACATTTTGTATTGCTCTTCTGGTGACAATGTAGTTTGTTTTTGTCAATTACCATTTTAATAATAGGGTAAAGAAAATTAAGTGGATTTTTGAAAGAAAACAATACTGTCAATATACTATTAAAACAAATTAAAATGGTAAAAGTTATTGTACTTTAAGTAAAAATAAAAGAGCCAAAATATCAATCCCAGTTTTGGATTACTTTAATTAACAAACAAAAAAATGCATATAGCAGAGGATAGTTTCAATCTGCCTACCTCTGGGTTATGGGCCCAGCATGCTTCCATTGCTGTACTCTGCTGCACATGTAAGTGCAAGAGATCCTGAAGCACTCACTCATCATGGGAAAGTACCAATGTGTTTCTTCGTTGGTTGATAGAAGAAACATCTTACAAAAACTCTCCAGATTATTGACTTTTTTAAGTTTTTCTAGGAAACGTTTTAGATGAATGCTTATTAGCATTTGTCAGTAAGTACTTTTTGCAAAGTGTCTCTGTGGCGCAATCAGTTAGTGTGTACGGCTATTAACCAAAAGGTTGGTGGTTCAATCCCACCCAGGGACGTAATTGACATTGTTATCAGATTTTGGTGATCTTTAAGTAGACAAGTCAAATTTCATACCCCCTGTTATGGTGTAGGGTACCAGGCCTTCTCTGATGTAATCAGAGTTAGATTTGATTCAGTGATTTTATAAAAACATCTAGGAAGCACAATTTAGGAGTGGGTTGCAGAGAAAAAGAAATATGCTGGCAAAAAAACCAAATTGCGTGATTAAACAGCTCTTCATTTTCTGGCTTTATTTTTATGCTAACAAATTTGTTCTCTGAAAAGTGTCCACAAAGCCAAGTCTCTGATTAACACCTTTGTAGGGATGGTTTTTCACCTATTACTAAATTAAACTTGCTTCATTGGAAAGGCAGCAAGATGTATCCTCATTTCAATGTCTACTGAAATAATACAGGTTGACACCAGGAAACATTAACGCCACTGCATCCTTGCTGCTTTCTCATGTGGAAGTCTGTTTAATGTGAAAACAAGGTGATATCTAATTAGCACACAGGTAAGGAATTAAGAAAATCTTTATTTAAGGGTGAAGATGTTTCTCACAAAATCGTTGCCCCAATGCATCATTGAAATTCAAGCTGGAAAGATGATTTTAATATATCACTTGTACATTTTGTATTGCTCTTCTGGTGACAATGTAGTTTGTTTTTGTCAATTACCATTTTAATAATAGGGTAAAGAAAATGAAGTGGATTTTTGAAAGAAAACAATACTGTCAATATACTATTAAAACAAATTAAAATGGTAAAAGTTATTGTACTTAAAGTAAAAATAAAAGAGACAAAATATCAATCCCAGTTTTGGATTACTTTAATTAACAAACAAAAAAATGCATATAGCAGAGGATAGTTTCAATCTGCCTACCTCTGGGTTATGGGCCCAGCATGCTTCCATTACAGTACTCTGCTGCACATGTAAGTGCAAGAGATCCTGAAGCACTCACTCATCATGGGAAAGTACCAATGTGTTTCTTCGTTGGTTGATGGAAGAAACATCTTACAAAAACTCTCCAGATTATTGACTTTTTAAAGTTTTTCTAGGAAACGTTTTAGATGAATGCTTATTAGCCTTTGTCAGTATGGACTTTTGCAAAGTGTTTCTGTGGCGCAATCAGTTAGTATGTACGGCTATTAACCATAAGGTTGGTGGTTCAATCCCACCCAGGGACCTAATTGACCTTGTTATCAGATTTTGGTGATCTTTAAGTAGACAAGTCAAAATTTCAAACCCCCTGTTATGGTGTAGGGTACCTGGCCTTCTCTGATGTAATCAGAGTTAGATTTGATTCAGTGATTTTATAAAAACAGCTAGGAAGCACAATTTAGCAGTGGGTTGCAGAGAAAAAAAATATGCTGGCAGAAAAATCCAATTGAGTGATTAAACAGCTCTTCATTTTCTGGCTTTATTTTTATGCTAACAAATTTGTTCTCTGAAAAGTGTCCACAAAGCCAAGTCTCTGATTAACACCTTTGTAAGGATGGTTTTTCACCTATTACTAAATTAAACTTGCTTCATTGGAAAGGCAGCAAGATGCATCCTCATTTCAATGTCTACTGAAATAATACAAGTTGACACCAGGAAACATTAACGCCACTGCATCCTTGCTGCTTTCTCATGTGGAAGTCTGTTTAATATGAAAACAAGGTGATATCTAATTAGCACACAGGTAAGGAATTAAGAAAATCTTTATTTAAGGGTGAAGATGTTTCTCACAAAATCGTTGCCCCAATGCATCATTGAAATTCAAGCTGGAAATATGATTTTAATATATCACTTGTACATTTTGTATTGCTCTTCTGGTGACAATGTAGTTTGTTTTTGTCAATTACCATTTTAATAATAGGGTAAAGAAAATGAATTGGATTTTTGAAAGAAAACAATACTGTCAATATACTATTAAAACAAATTAAAATGGTAAAAGTTATTGTACTTTAAGTAAAAATAAAAGAGACAAAATATCAATCCCAGTTTTGGATTACTTTAATTAACAAAAAAAATGCATATAGCAGAGGATAGTTTCAATCTGCCTACCTCTGGGTTATGGGCCCAGCATGCTTCCATTGCAGTACTCTGCTGCACATGTAAGTGCAAGAGATCCTGAAGCACTCACTCATCATGGGAAAGTACCAATGTGTTTCTTCGTTGGTTGATGGAAGAAACATCTTACAAAAACTCTCCAGATTATTGACTTTTTAAAGTTTTTCTAGGAAACGTTTTAGATGAATGCTTATTAGCCTTTGTCAGTATGGACTTTTGCAAAGTGTCTCTGTGGCGCAATCAGTTAGTATGTACGGCTATTAACCATAAGGCTGGTGGTTCAATCCCATCCAGGCACCTAATTGACCTTGTTATCAGATTTTGGTGATCTTTAAGTAGACAAGTCAAATTTCATACCCCCTGTTATGGTGTAGGGTACCTGGCCTTCTCTGATGTAATCAGAGTTAGATTTGATTCAGTGATTTTATAAAAACATCTAGGAAGCACAATTTAGCAGTGGGTTGCAGAGAAAAAGAAATATGCTGGCAAAAAAATCAAATTGCGTGATTAAACAGCTCTTCATTTTCTGGCTTTATTTTTATGCTAACAAATTTGTTCTCTGAAAAGTGTCCACAAAGCCAAGTCTCTGATTAACACCTTTGTAGGGATGGTTTTTCACCTATTACTAAATTAAACTTGCTTCATTGGAAAGGCAGCAAGATGTATCCTCATTTCAATGTCTACTGAAATAATACAGGTTGACACCAGGAAACATTAACGCCACTGCATCCTTGCTGCTTTCTCATGTGGAAGTCTGTTTAATGTGAAAACAAGGTGATATCTAATTAGCACACAGGTAAGGAATTAAGAAAATCTTTATTTAAGGGTGAAGATGTTTCTCACAAAATTGTTGACCCAATGCATCATTGAAATTCAAGCTGGAAAGATGATTTTAATATATCACTTGTACATTTTGTATTGCTCTTCTGGTGACAATGTAGTTTGTTTTTGTCAATTACCATTTTAATAATAGGGTAAAGAAAATGAAGTGGATTTTTGAAAGAAAACAATACTGTCAATATACTATTAAAACAAATTAAAATGGTAAAAGTTATTGTACTTTAAGTAAAAATAAAAGAGACAAAATATCAATCCCAGTTTTGGATTACTTTAATTAACAAAAAAAATGCATATAGCAGAGGATAGTTTCAATCTGCCTACCTCTGGGTTATGGGCCCAGCATGCTTCCATTGCAGTATTCTGCTGCACATGTAAGTGCAAGAGATCCTGAAGCACTCACTCATCATGGGAAAGTACCAATGTGTTTCTTCGTTGGTTGATGGAAGAAACATCTTACAAAAACTCTCCAGATTATTGACTTTTTAAAGTTTTTCTAGGAAACGTTTTAGATGAATGCTTATTAGCCTTTGTCAGTATGGACTTTTGCAAAGTGTCTCTGTGGCGCAATCGGTTAGTGTGTTTGGCTATTAACCAAAAGGTTGGTGGTTCAATCTCACCCAGGGATGTAATTAACCTTGTGATCAAATTTTGGTGATATTTAAGTAGACAAGTCAAAATTTCAAACCTCCTCTTATGGTGTAGGGTACCTGGCCTTCTCTGATGTAATCAGAGTTAGATTTGATTCAGTGATTTTATAAAAAACAGCTAGGAAGCACAATTTAGCAGTGGGTTGCAGAGAAAAAAAATATGCTGGCAGAAAAATCCAATCGAGTGATTAAACAGCTCTTCATTTTCTGGCTTTATTTTTATGCTAACAAATTTGTTCTCTGAAAAGTGTCCACAAAGCCAAGTCTCTGATTAACACCTTTGTAAGGATGGTTTTTCACCTATTACTAAATTAAACTTGCTTCATTGGAAAGGCAGCAAGATGCATCCTCATTTCAATGTCTACTGAAATAATACAAGTTGACACCAGGAAACATTAACGCCACTGCATCCTTGCTGCTTTCTCATGTGGAAGTCTGTTTAATGTGAAAACAAGGTGATATCTAATTAGCACACAGGTAAGGAATTAAGAAAATCTTTATTTAAGGGTGAAGATGTTTCTCACAAAATTGTTGACCCAATGCAACATTGAAATTCAAGCTGGAAAGATGATTTTAATATATCACTTGTACATTTTGTATTGCTCTTCTGGTGACAATGTAGTTTGTTTTTGTCAATTACCATTTTAATAATAGGGTAAAGAAAATGAAGTGGATTTTTGAAAGAAAACAATACTGTCAATATACTATTAAAACAAATTAAAATGGTAAAAGTTATTGTACTTTAAGTAAAAATAAGAGACAAAATATCAATCCCAGTTTTGGATTACTTTAATTAACAAAAAAAAAATGCATATAGCAGAGGATAGTTTCAATCTGCCTACCTCTCGGTTATGAGCCCAGCATGCTTCCATTGCAGTACTCTGCTGCACATGTAAGTTCAAGAGATCCTGAAGCACTCACTCATCATGGGAAAGTACCAATGTGTTTCTTCGTTGGTTGATGGAAGAAACATCTTACAAAAACTCTCCAGATTATTGACTTTTTAAAGTTTTTCTAGGAAACGTTTTAGATGAATGCTTATTAGCCTTTGTCAGTATGGACTTTTGCAAAGTGTCTCTGTGGCGCAATCAGTTAGTATGTACGGCTATTAACCAAAAGGTTGGTGGTTCAATCCCACCCAGGGACCTAATTGACCTTGTTATCAGATTTTGGTGATCTTTAAGTAGACAAGTCAAAATTTCAAACCCCCTGTTATGGTGTAGGGTACCTGGCCTTCTCTGATGTAATCAGAGTTAGATTTGATTCAGTGATTTTATAAAAACAGCTAGGAAGCACAATTTAGCAGTGGGTTGCAGAGAAAAAAAATATGCTGGCAGAAAAATCCAATTGAGTGATTAAACAGCTCTTTATTTTCTGGCTTTATTTTTATGCTAACAAATTTGTTCTCTGAAAAGTGTCCACAAAGCCAAGTCTCTGATTAACACCTTTGTAAGGATGGTTTTTCACCTATTACTAAATTAAACTTGCTTCATTGGAAAGGCAGCAAGATGCATCCTCATTTCAATGTCTACTGAAATAATACAGGTTGACACCAGGAAACATTAACGCCACTGCATCCTTGCTGCTTTCTCATGTGGAAGTCTGTTTAATGTGAAAACAAGGTGATATCTAATTAGCACACAGGTAAGGAATTAAGAAAATCTTTATTTAAGGGTGAAGATGTTTCTCACAAAATTGTTGACCCAATGCAACATTGAAATTCAAGCTGGAAAGATGATTTTAATATATCACTTGTACATTTTGTATTGCTCTTCTGGTGACAATGTAGTTTGTTTTTGTCAATTACCATTTTAATAATAGGGTAAAGAAAATGAAGTGGATTTTTGAAAGAAAACAATACTGTCAATATACTATTAAAACAAATTAAAATGGTAAAAGTTATTGTACTTTAAGTAAAAATAAAAGAGACAAAATATCAATCCCAGTTTTGGATTACTTTAATTAACAAAAAAAAAATGCATATAGCAGAGGATAGTTTCAATCTGCCTACCTCTCGGTTATGAGCCCAGCATGCTTCCATTGCAGTACTCTGCTGCACATGTAAGTTCAAGAGATCCTGAAGCACTCACTCATCATGGGAAAGTACCAATGTGTTTCTTCGTTGGTTGATGGAAGAAACATCTTACAAAAACTCTCCAGATTATTGACTTTTTAAAGTTTTTCTAGGAAACGTTTTAGATGAATGCTTATTAGCCTTTGTCAGTATGGACTTTTGCAAAGTGTCTCTGTGGCGCAATCGGTTAGTGTGTTTGGCTATTAACCAAAAGGTTGGTGGTTCAAATCCCACCAAGGGACGTAATTAACCTTGTGATCAGATTTTGGTGATATTTAAGTAGACAAGTCAAAATTTCAAACCTCCTCTTATGGTGTAGGGTACCTGGCCTTCTCTGATGTAATCAGAGTTAGATTTGATTCAGTGATTTTATAAAAAACAGCTAGGAAGCACAATTTAGCAGTGGGTTGCAGAGAAAAAAAATATGCTGGCAGAAAAATCCAATCGAGTGATTAAACAGCTCTTCATTTTCTGGCTTTATTTTTATGCTAACAAATTTGTTCTCTGAAAAGTGTCCACAAAGCCAAGTCTCTGATTAACACCTTTGTAAGGATGGTTTTTCACCTATTACTAAATTAAACTTGCTTCATTGGAAAGGCAGCAAGATGCATCCTCATTTCAATGTCTACTGAAATAATACAAGTTGACACCAGGAAACATTAACGCCACTGCATCCTTGCTGCTTTCTCATGTGGAAGTCTGTTTAATGTGAAAACAAGGTGATATCTAATTAGCACACAGGTAAGGAATTAAGAAAATCTTTATTTAAGGGTGAAGATGTTTCTCACAAAATTGTTGACCCAATGCAACATTGAAATTCAAGCTGGAAAGATGATTTTAATATATCACTTGTACATTTTGTATTGCTCTTCTGGTGACAATGTAGTTTGTTTTTGTCAATTACCATTTTAATAATAGGGTAAAGAAAATGAAGTGGATTTTTGAAAGAAAACAATACTGTCAATATACTATTAAAACAAATTAAAATGGTAAAAGTTATTGTACTTTAAGTAAAAATAAAAGAGACAAAATATCAATCCCAGTTTTGGATTACTTTAATTAACAAAAAAAAAATGCATATAGCAGAGGATAGTTTCAATCTGCCTACCTCTCGGTTATGAGCCCAGCATGCTTCCATTGCAGTACTCTGCTGCACATGTAAGTTCAAGAGATCCTGAAGCACTCACTCATCATGGGAAAGTACCAATGTGTTTCTTCGTTGGTTGATGGAAGAAACATCTTACAAAAACTCTCCAGATTATTGACTTTTTAAAGTTTTTCTAGGAAACGTTTTAGATGAATGCTTATTAGCCTTTGTCAGTATGGAATTTTGCAAAGTGTCTCTGTGGCGCAATCAGTTAGTATGTACGGCTATTAACCAAAAGGTTGGTGGTTCAATCCCACCCAGGGACCTAATTGACCTTGTTATCAGATTTTGGTGATCTTTAAGTAGACAAGTCAAAATTTCAAACCCCCTGTTATGGTGTAGGGTACCTGGCCTTCTCTGATGTAATCAGAGTTAGATTTGATTCAGTGATTTTATAAAAACAGCTAGGAAGCACAATTTAGCAGTGGGTTGCAGAGAAAAAAAATATGCTGGCAGAAAAATCCAATTGAGTGATTAAACAGCTCTTTATTTTCTGGCTTTATTTTTATGCTAACAAATTTGTTCTCTGAAAAGTGTCCACAAAGCCAAGTCTCTGATTAACACCTTTGTAAGGATGGTTTTTCACCTATTACTAAATTAAACTTGCTTCATTGGAAAGGCAGCAAGATGCATCCTCATTTCAATGTCTACTGAAATAATACAGGTTGACACCAGGAAACATTAACGCCACTGCATCCTTGCTGCTTTCTCATGTGGAAGTCTGTTAAATGTGAAAACAAGGTGATATCTAATTAGCACACAGGTAAGGAATTAAGAAAATCTTTATTTAAGGGTGAAGATGTTTCTCACAAAATCGTTGCCCCAATGCATCATTGAAATTCAAGCTGGAAAGATGATTTTAATATATCACTTGTACATTTTGTATTGCTCTTCTGGTGACAATGTAGTTTGTTTTTGTCAATTACCATTTTAATAATAGGGTAAAGAAAATTAAGTGGATTTTTGAAAGAAAACAATACTGTCAATATACTATTAAAACAAATTAAAATGGTAAAAGTTATTGTACTTTAAGTAAAAATAAAAGAGCCAAAATATCAATCCCAGTTTTGGATTACTTTAATTAACAAACAAAAAAATGCATATAGCAGAGGATAGTTTCAATCTGCCTACCTCTGGGTTATGGGCCCAGCATGCTTCCATTGCTGTACTCTGCTGCACATGTAAGTGCAAGAGATCCTGAAGCACTCACTCATCATGGGAAAGTACCAATGTGTTTCTTCGTTGGTTGATAGAAGAAACATCTTACAAAAACTCTCCAGATTATTGATTTTTTTAAGTTTTTCTAGGAAACGTTTTAGATGAATGCTTATTAGCATTTGTCAGTATGTGCTTTTGCAAAGTGTCTCTGTGGCGCAATCAGTTAGTGTGTACGGCTATTAACCAAAAGGTTGGTGGTTCAATCCCACCCAGGGACGTAATTGACCTTGTTATCAAATTTTGGTGATCTTTAAGTAGACAAGTTAAATTTCATACCCCCTGTTATGGTGCAGGGTACCTGGCCTTCTCTGATGTAATCAGAGTTAGATTTGATTCAGTGATTTTATAAAAACATCTAGGAAGCACAATTTAGCAGTGGGTTGCAGAGAAAAAGAAATATGCTGGCAAAAAAATCAAATTGCGTGATTAAACAGCTCTTCATTTTCTGGCTTTATTTTTATGCTAACAAATTTGTTCTCTGAAAAGTGTCCACAAAGCCAAGTCTCTGATTAACACCTTTGTAGGGATGGTTTTTCACCTATTACTAAATTAAACTTGCTTCATTGGAAAGGCAGCAAGATGTATCCTCATTTCAATGTCTACTGAAATAATACAGGTTGACACCAGGAAACATTAACGCCACTGCATCCTTGCTGCTTTCTCATGTGGAAGTCTGTTTAATGTGAAAACAAGGTGATATCTAATTAGCACACAGGTAAGATATTAAGAAAATCTTTATTTAAGGGTGAAGATGTTTCTCACAAAATTGTTGACCCAATGCATCATTGAAATTCAAGCTGGAAAGATGATTTTAATATATCACTTGTACATTTTGTATTGCTCTTCTGGTGACAATGTAGTTTGTTTTTGTCAATTACCATTTTAATAATAGGGTAAAGAAAATGAAGTGGATTTTTGAAAGAAAACAATACTGTCAATATACTATTAACACAAATTAAAATGGTAAAAGTTATTGTACTTTAAGTAAAAATAAAAGAGACAAAATATCAATCCCAGTTTTGGATTACTTTAATTAACAAAAAAAAATGCATATAGCAGAGGATAGTTTCAATCTGCCTACCTCTGGGTTATGAGCCCAGCATGCTTCCATTGCAGTACTCTCCTGCACATGTAAGTGCAAGAGATCATGAAGCACTCACTCATCATGGGAAAGTACCAATGTGTTTCTTCGTTGGTTGATGGAAGAAACATCTTACAAAAACTCTCCAGATTATTGACTTTTTAAAGTTTTTCTAGGAAACGTTTTAGATGAATGCTTATTAGCCTTTGTCAGTATGGACTTTTGCAAAGTGTCTCTGTGGCGCAATCGGTTAGTGTGTTTGGCTATTAACCAAAAGGTTGGTGGTTCAATCCCACCCAGGGACGTAATTAACCTTGTGATCAGATTTTGGTGATATTTAAGTAGACAAGTCAAAATTTCAAACCTCCTCTTATGGTGTAGGGTACATGGCCTTCTCTGATGTAATCAGAGTTAGATTTGATTCAGTGATTTTATAAAAAACAGCTAGGAAGCACAATTTAGCAGTGGGTTGCAGAGAAAAAAAATATGCTGGCAGAAAAATCCAATCGAGTGATTAAACAGCTCTTCATTTTCTGGCTTTATTTTTATGCTAACAAATTTGTTCTCTGAAAAGTGTCCACAAAGCCAAGTCTCTGATTAACACCTTTGTAAGGATGGTTTATCACCTATTACTAAATTAAACTTGCTTCATTGGAAAGGCAGCAAGATGCATCCTCATTTCAATGTCTACTGAAATAATACAAGTTGACACCAGGAAACATTAACGCCACTGCATCCTTGCTGCTTTCTCATGTGGAAGTCTGTTTAATGTGAAAACAAGGTGATATCTAATTAGCACACAGGTAAGGAATTAAGAAAATCTTTATTTAAGGGTGAAGATGTTTCTCACAAAATTGTTGACCCAATGCAACATTGAAATTCAAGCTGGAAAGATGATTTTAATATATCACTTGTACATTTTGTATTGCTCTTCTGGTGACAATGTAGTTTGTTTTTGTCAATTACCATTTTAATAATAGGGTAAAGAAAATGAAGTGGATTTTTGAAAGAAAACAATACTGTCAATATACTATTAAAACAAATTAAAATGGTAAAAGTTATTGTACTTTAAGTAAAAATAAAAGAGACAAAATATCAATCCCAGTTTTGGATTACTTTAATTAACAAAAAAAAAAATGCATATAGCAGAGGATAGTTTCAATCTGCCTACCTCTCGGTTATGGGCCCAGCATGCTTCCATTGCAGTACTCTGCTGCACATGTAAGTTCAAGAGATCCTGAAGCACTCACTCATCATGGGAAAGTACCAATGTGTTTCTTCGTTGGTTGATGGAAGAAACATCTTACAAAAACTCTCCAGATTATTGACTTTTTAAAGTTTTTCTAGGAAACGTTTTAGATGAATGCTTATTAGCCTTTGTCAGTATGGACTTTTTGCAAAGTGTCTCTGTGGCGCAATCAGTTAGTGTGTACGGCTATTAACCAAAAGGTTGGTGGTTCAATCCCACCCAGGGACCTAATTGACCTTGTTATCAGATTTTGGTGATCTTTAAGTAGACAAGTCAAAATTTCAAACCCCCTGTTATGGTGTAGGGTACCTGGCCTTCTCTGATGTAATCAGAGTTAGATTTGATTCAGTGATTTTATAAAAACAGCTAGGAAGCACAATTTAGCAGTGGGTTGCAGAGAAAAAAAATATGCTGGCAGAAAAATCCAATTGAGTGATTAAACAGCTCTTTATTTTCTGGCTTTATTTTTATGCTAACAAATTTGTTCTCTGAAAAGTGTCCACAAAGCCAAGTCTCTGATTAACACCTTTGTAAGGATGGTTTTTCACCTATTACTAAATTAAACTTGCTTCATTGGAAAGGCAGCAAGATGCATCCTCATTTCAATGTCTACTGAAATAATACAGGTTGACACCAGGAAACATTAACGCCACTGCATCCTTGCTGCTTTCTCATGTGGAAGTCTGTTTAATGTGAAAACAAGGTGATATCTAATTAGCACACAGGTAAGGAATTAAGAAAATCTTTATTTAAGGGTGAAGATGTTTCTCACAAAATCGTTGCCCCAATGCATCATTGAAATTCAAGCTGGAAAGATGATTTTAATATATCACTTGTACATTTTGTATTGCTCTTCTGGTGACAATGTAGTTTGTTTTTGTCAATTACCATTTTAATAATAGGGTAAAGAAAATTAAGTGGATTTTTGAAAGAAAACAATACTGTCAATATACTATTAAAACAAATTAAAATGGTAAAAGTTATTGTACTTTAAGTAAAAATAAAAGAGCCAAAATATCAATCCCAGTTTTGGATTACTTTAATTAACAAACAAAAAAATGCATATAGCAGAGGATAGTTTCAATCTGCCTACCTCTGGGTTATGGGCCCAGCATGCTTCCATTACAGTACTCTGCTGCACATGTAAGTGCAAGAGATCCTGAAGCACTCACTCATCATGGGAAAGTACCAATGTGTTTCTTCGTTGGTTGATGGAAGAAACATCTTACAAAAACTCTCCAGATTATTGACTTTTTAAAGTTTTTCTAGGAAACGTTTTAGATGAATGCTTATTAGCCTTTGTCAGTATGGACTTTTGCAAAGTGTTTCTGTGGCGCAATCAGTTAGTATGTACGGCTATTAACCATAAGGTTGGTGGTTCAATCCCACCCAGGGACCTAATTGACCTTGTTATCAGATTTTGGTGATCTTTAAGTAGACAAGTCAAAATTTCAAACCCCCTGTTATGGTGTAGGGTACCTGGCCTTCTCTGATGTAATCAGAGTTAGATTTGATTCAGTGATTTTATAAAAACAGCTAGGAAGCACAATTTAGCAGTGGGTTGCAGAGAAAAAAAATATGCTGGCAGAAAAATCCAATTGAGTGATTAAACAGCTCTTCATTTTCTGGCTTTATTTTTATGCTAACAAATTTGTTCTCTGAAAAGTGTCCACAAAGCCAAGTCTCTGATTAACACCTTTGTAAGGATGGTTTTTCACCTATTACTAAATTAAACTTGCTTCATTGGAAAGGCAGCAAGATGCATCCTCATTTCAATGTCTACTGAAATAATACAAGTTGACACCAGGAAACATTAACGCCACTGCATCCTTGCTGCTTTCTCATGTGGAAGTCTGTTTAATATGAAAACAAGGTGATATCTAATTAGCACACAGGTAAGGAATTAAGAAAATCTTTATTTAAGGGTGAAGATGTTTCTCACAAAATCGTTGCCCCAATGCATCATTGAAATTCAAGCTGGAAATATGATTTTAATATATCACTTGTACATTTTGTATTGCTCTTCTGGTGACAATGTAGTTTGTTTTTGTCAATTACCATTTTAATAATAGGGTAAAGAAAATGAATTGGATTTTTGAAAGAAAACAATACTGTCAATATACTATTAAAACAAATTAAAATGGTAAAAGTTATTGTACTTTAAGTAAAAATAAAAGAGACAAAATATCAATCCCAGTTTTGGATTACTTTAATTAACAAAAAAAATGCATATAGCAGAGGATAGTTTCAATCTGCCTACCTCTGGGTTATGGGCCCAGCATGCTTCCATTGCAGTACTCTGCTGCACATGTAAGTGCAAGAGATCCTGAAGCACTCACTCATCATGGGAAAGTACCAATGTGTTTCTTCGTTGGTTGATGGAAGAAACATCTTACAAAAACTCTCCAGATTATTGACTTTTTAAAGTTTTTCTAGGAAACGTTTTAGATGAATGCTTATTAGCCTTTGTCAGTATGGACTTTTGCAAAGTGTCTCTGTGGCGCAATCAGTTAGTATGTACGGCTATTAACCATAAGGCTGGTGGTTCAATCCCATCCAGGGACCTAATTGACCTTGTTATCAGATTTTGGTGATCTTTAAGTAGACAAGTCAAAATTTCAAACACCCTGTTATGGTTTAGGGTACCTGGCCTTCTCTGATGTAATCAGAGTTAGATTTGATTCAGTGATTTTATAAAAACAGCTAGGAAGCACAATTTAGCAGTGGGTTGCAGAGAAAAAAAATATGCTGGCAGAAAAATCCAATTGAGTGATTAAACAGCTCTTCATTTTCTGGCTTTATTTTTATGCTAACAAATTTGTTCTCTGAAAAGTGTCCACAAAGCCAAGTCTCTGATTAACACCTTTGTAAGGATGGTTTTTCACCTATTACTAAATTAAACTTGCTTCATTGGAAAGGCAGCAAGATGCATCCTCATTTCAATGTCTACTAAAATAATACAAGTTGACACCAGGAAACATTAACGCCACTGCATCCTTGCTGCTTTCTCATGTGGAAGTCTGTTTTATATGAAAACAAGGTGATATCTAATTAGCACACAGGTAAGGAATTAAGAAAATCTTTATTTAAGGGTGAAGATGTTTCTCACAAAATCGTTGCCCCAATGCATCATTGAAATTCAAGCTGGAAATATGATTTTAATATATCACTTGTACATTTTGTATTGCTCTTCTGGTGACAATGTAGTTTGTTTTTGTCAATTACCATTTTAATAATAGGGTAAAGAAAATGAAGTGGATTTTTGAAAGAAAACAATACTGTCAATATACTATTAAAACAAATTAAAATGGTAAAAGTTATTGTACTTTAAGTAAAAATAAAAGAGCCAAAATATCAATCCCAGTTTTGGATTACTTTAATTAACAAACAAAAAAATGCATATAGCAGAGGATAGTTTCAACCTGCCTACCTCTGGGTTATGGGCCCAGCATGCTTCCATTGCTGTACTCTGCTGCACATGTAAGTGCAAGAGATCCTGAAGCACTCACTCATCATGGGAAAGTACCAATGTGTTTCTTCGTTGGTTGATAGAAGAAACATCTTACAAGAACTCTCCAGATTATTGACTTTTTTAAGTTTTTCTAGGAAACGTTTTAGATGAATGCTTATTAGCATTTGTCAGTATGTACTTTTGCAAAGTGTCTCTGTGGCGCAATCAGTTAGTGTGTACGGCTATTAACCAAAAGGTTGGTGGTTCAATCCCACCCAGGGACGTAATTGACCTTGTTATCAGATTTTGGTGATCTTTAAGTAGACAAGTCAAATTTCATACCCCCTGTTATGGTGTAGGGTACCTGGCCTTCTCTGATGTAATCAGAGTTAGATTTGATTCAGTGATTTTATAAAAACATCTAGGAAGCACAATTTAGCAGTGGGTTGCAGAGAAAAAGAAATATGCTGGCAAAAAAATCAAATTGCGTGATTAAACAGCTCTTCATTTTCTGGCTTTATTTTTATGCTAACAAATTTGTTCTCTGAAAAGTGTCCACAAAGCCAAGTCTCTGATTAACACCTTTGTAGGGATGGTTTTTCACCTATTACTAAATTAAACTTGCTTCATTGGAAAGGCAGCAAGATGTATCCTCATTTCAATGTCTACTGAAATAATACAGGTTGACACCAGGAAACATTAACGCCACTGCATCCTTGCTGCTTTCTCATGTGGAAGTCTGTTTAATGTGAAAACAAGGTGATATCTAATTAGCACACAGGTAAGGAATTAAGAAAATCTTTATTTAAGGGTGAAGATGTTTCTCACAAAATTGTTGACCCAATGCATCATTGAAATTCAAGCTGGAAAGATGATTTTAATATATCACTTGTACATTTTGTATTGCTCTTCTGGTGACAATGTAGTTTGTTTTTGTCAATTACCATTTTAATAATAGGGTAAAGAAAATGAAGTGGATTTTTGAAAGAAAACAATACTGTCAATATACTATTAAAACAAATTAAAATGGTAAAAGTTATTGTACTTTAAGTAAAAATAAAAGAGACAAAATATCAATCCCAGTTTTGGATTACTTTAATTAACAAAAAAAATGCATATAGCAGAGGATAGTTTCAATCTGCCTACCTCTGGGTTATGGGCCCAGCATGCTTCCATTGCAGTATTCTGCTGCACATGTAAGTGCAAGAGATCCTGAAGCACTCACTCATCATGGGAAAGTACCAATGTGTTTCTTCGTTGGTTGATGGAAGAAACATGTTACAAAAACTCTCCAGATTATTGACTTTTTAAAGTTTTTCTAGGAAACGTTTTAGATGAATGCTTATTAGCCTTTGTCAGTATGGACTTTTGCAAAGTGTCTCTGTGGCGCAATCGGTTAGTGTGTTTGGCTATTAACCAAAAGGTTGGTGGTTCAATCTCACCCAGGGATGTAATTAACCTTGTGATCAAATTTTGGTGATATTTAAGTAGACAAGTCAAAATTTCAAACCTCCTCTTATGGTGTAGGGTACCTGGCCTTCTCTGATGTAATCAGAGTTAGATTTGATTCAGTGATTTTATAAAAAACAGCTAGGAAGCACAATTTAGCAGTGGGTTGCAGAGAAAAAAAATATGCTGGCAGAAAAATCCAATCGAGTGATTAAACAGCTCTTCATTTTCTGGCTTTATTTTTATGCTAACAAATTTGTTCTCTGAAAAGTGTCCACAAAGCCAAGTCTCTGATTAACACCTTTGTAAGGATGGTTTATCACCTATTACTAAATTAAACTTGCTTCATTGGAAAGGCAGCAAGATGCATCCTCATTTCAATGTCTACTGAAATAATACAAGTTGACACCAGGAAACATTAACGCCACTGCATCCTTGCTGCTTTCTCATGTGGAAGTCTGTTTAATGTGAAAACAAGGTGATATCTAATTAGCACACAGGTAAGGAATTAAGAAAATCTTTATTTAAGGGTGAAGATGTTTCTCACAAAATTGTTGACCCAATGCAACATTGAAATTCAAGCTGGAAAGATGATTTTAATATATCACTTGTACATTTTGTATTGCTCTTCTGGTGACAATGTAGTTTGTTTTTGTCAATTACCATTTTAATAATAGGGTAAAGAAAATGAAGTGGATTTTTGAAAGAAAACAATACTGTCAATATACTATTAAAACAAATTAAAATGGTAAAAGTTATTGTACTTTAAGTAAAAATAAAAGAGACAAAATATCAATCCCAGTTTTGGATTACTTTAATTAACAAAAAAAAAAAATGCATATAGCAGAGGATAGTTTCAATCTGCCTACCTCTCGGTTATGGGCCCAGCATGCTTCCATTGCAGTACTCTGCTGCACATGTAAGTTCAAGAGATCCTGAAGCACTCACTCATCATGGGAAAGTACCAATGTGTTTCTTCGTTGGTTGATGGAAGAAACATCTTACAAAAACTCTCCAGATTATTGACTTTTTAAAGTTTTTCTAGGAAACGTTTTAGATGAATGCTTATTAGCCTTTGTCAGTATGGACTTTTTGCAAAGTGTCTCTGTGGCGCAATCAGTTAGTGTGTACGGCTATTAACCAAAAGGTTGGTGGTTCAATCCCACCCAGGGACCTAATTGACCTTGTTATCAGATTTTGGTGATCTTTAAGTAGACAAGTCAAAATTTCAAACCCCCTGTTATGATGTAGGGTACCTGGCCTTCTCTGATGTAATCAGAGTTAGATTTGATTCAGTGATTTTATAAAAACAGCTAGGAAGCACAATTTAGCAGTGGGTTGCAGAGAAAAAAAATATGCTGGCAGAAAAATCCAATTGAGTGATTAAACAGCTCTTTATTTTCTGGCTTTATTTTTATGCTAACAAATTTGTTCTCTGAAAAGTGTCCACAAAGCCAAGTCTCTGATTAACACCTTTGTAAGGATGGTTTTTCACCTATTACTAAATTAAACTTGCTTCATTGGAAAGGCAGCAAGATGCATCCTCATTTCAATGTCTACTGAAATAATACAGGTTGACACCAGGAAACATTAACGCCACTGCATCCTTGCTGCTTTCTCATGTGGAAGTCTGTTTAATGTGAAAACAAGGTGATATCTAATTAGCACACAGGTAAGGAATTAAGAAAATCTTTATTTAAGGGTGAAGATGTTTCTCACAAAATCGTTGCCCCAATGCATCATTGAAATTCAAGCTGGAAAGATGATTTTAATATATCACTTGTACATTTTGTATTGCTCTTCTGGTGACAATGTAGTTTGTTTTTGTCAATTACCATTTTAATAATAGGGTAAAGAAAATTAAGTGGATTTTTGAAAGAAAACAATACTGTCAATATACTATTAAAACAAATTAAAATGGTAAAAGTTATTGTACTTTAAGTAAAAATAAAAGAGCCAAAATATCAATCCCAGTTTTGGATTACTTTAATTAACAAACAAAAAAATGCATATAGCAGAGGATAGTTTCAATCTGCCTACCTCTGGGTTATGGGCCCAGCATGCTTCCATTACAGTACTCTGCTGCACATGTAAGTGCAAGAGATCCTGAAGCACTCACTCATCATGGGAAAGTACCAATGTGTTTCTTCGTTGGTTGATGGAAGAAACATCTTACAAAAACTCTCCAGATTATTGACTTTTTAAAGTTTTTCTAGGAAACGTTTTAGATGAATGCTTATTAGCCTTTGTCAGTATGGACTTTTGCAAAGTGTTTCTGTGGCGCAATCAGTTAGTATGTACGGCTATTAACCATAAGGTTGGTGGTTCAATCCCACCCAGGGACCTAATTGACCTTGTTATCAGATTTTGGTGATCTTTAAGTAGACAAGTCAAAATTTCAAACCCCCTGTTATGGTGTAGGGTACCTGGCCTTCTCTGATGTAATCAGAGTTAGATTTGATTCAGTGATTTTATAAAAACAGCTAGGAAGCACAATTTAGCAGTGGGTTGCAGAGAAAAAAAATATGCTGGCAGAAAAATCCAATTGAGTGATTAAACAGCTCTTCATTTTCTGGCTTTATTTTTATGCTAACAAATTTGTTCTCTGAAAAGTGTCCACAAAGCCAAGTCTCTGATTAACACCTTTGTAAGGATGGTTTTTCACCTATTACTAAATTAAACTTGCTTCATTGGAAAGGCAGCAAGATGCATCCTCATTTCAATGTCTACTGAAATAATACAAGTTGACACCAGGAAACATTAACGCCACTGCATCCTTGCTGCTTTCTCATGTGGAAGTCTGTTTAATATGAAAACAAGGTGATATCTAATTAGCACACAGGTAAGGAATTAAGAAAATCTTTATTTAAGGGTGAAGATGTTTCTCACAAAATCGTTGCCCCAATGCATCATTGAAATTCAAGCTGGAAATATGATTTTAATATATCACTTGTACATTTTGTATTGCTCTTCTGGTGACAATGTAGTTTGTTTTTGTCAATTACCATTTTAATAATAGGGTAAAGAAAATGAATTGGATTTTTGAAAGAAAACAATACTGTCAATATACTATTAAAACAAATTAAAATGGTAAAAGTTATTGTACTTTAAGTAAAAATAAAAGAGACAAAATATCAATCCCAGTTTTGGATTACTTTAATTAACAAAAAAAATGCATATAGCAGAGGATAGTTTCAATCTGCCTACCTCTGGGTTATGGGCCCAGCATGCTTCCATTGCAGTACTCTGCTGCACATGTAAGTGCAAGAGATCCTGAAGCACTCACTCATCATGGGAAAGTACCAATGTGTTTCTTCGTTGGTTGATGGAAGAAACATCTTACAAAAACTCTCCAGATTATTGACTTTTTAAAGTTTTTCTAGGAAACGTTTTAGATGAATGCTTATTAGCCTTTGTCAGTATGGACTTTTGCAAAGTGTCTCTGTGGCGCAATCAGTTAGTATGTACGGCTATTAACCATAAGGCTGGTGGTTCAATCCCATCCAGGGACCTAATTGACCTTGTTATCAGATTTTGGTGATCTTTAAGTAGACAAGTCAAAATTTCAAACACCCTGTTATGGTGTAGGGTACCTGGCCTTCTCTGATGTAATCAGAGTTAGATTTGATTCAGTGATTTTATAAAAACAGCTAGGAAGCACAATTTAGCAGTGGGTTGCAGAGAAAAAAAATATGCTGGCAGAAAAATCCAATTGAGTGATTAAACAGCTCTTCATTTTCTGGCTTTATTTTTATGCTAACAAATTTGTTCTCTGAAAAGTGTCCACAAAGCCAAGTCTCTGATTAACACCTTTGTAAGGATGGTTTTTCACCTATTACTAAATTAAACTTGCTTCATTGGAAAGGCAGCAAGATGCATCCTCATTTCAATGTCTACTAAAATAATACAAGTTGACACCAGGAAACATTAACGCCACTGCATCCTTGCTGCTTTCTCATGTGGAAGTCTGTTTTATATGAAAACAAGGTGATATCTAATTAGCACACAGGTAAGGAATTAAGAAAATCTTTATTTAAGGGTGAAGATGTTTCTCACAAAATCGTTGCCCCAATGCATCATTGAAATTCAAGCTGGAAATATGATTTTAATATATCACTTGTACATTTTGTATTGCTCTTCTGGTGACAATGTAGTTTGTTTTTGTCAATTACCATTTTAATAATAGGGTAAAGAAAATGAAGTGGATTTTTGAAAGAAAACAATACTGTCAATATACTATTAAAACAAATTAAAATGGTAAAAGTTATTGTACTTTAAGTAAAAATAAAAGAGCCAAAATATCAATCCCAGTTTTGGATTACTTTAATTAACAAACAAAAAAATGCATATAGCAGAGGATAGTTTCAACCTGCCTACCTCTGGGTTATGGGCCCAGCATGCTTCCATTGCTGTACTCTGCTGCACATGTAAGTGCAAGAGATCCTGAAGCACTCACTCATCATGGGAAAGTACCAATGTGTTTCTTCGTTGGTTGATAGAAGAAACATCTTACAAGAACTCTCCAGATTATTGACTTTTTTAAGTTTTTCTAGGAAACGTTTTAGATGAATGCTTATTAGCATTTGTCAGTATGTACTTTTGCAAAGTGTCTCTGTGGCGCAATCAGTTAGTGTGTACGGCTATTAACCAAAAGCTTGGTGGTTCAATCCCACCCAGGGACGTAATTGACCTTGTTATCAGATTTTGGTGATCTTTAAGTAGACAAGTCAAATTTCATACCCCCTGTTATGGTGTAGGGTACCTGGCCTTCTCTGATGTAATCAGAGTTAGATTTGATTCAGTGATTTTATAAAAACATCTAGGAAGCACAATTTAGCAGTGGGTTGCAGAGAAAAAGAAATATGCTGGCAAAAAAATCAAATTGCGTGATTAAACAGCTCTTCATTTTCTGGCTTTATTTTTATGCTAACAAATTTGTTCTCTGAAAAGTGTCCACAAAGCCAAGTCTCTGATTAACACCTTTGTAGGGATGGTTTTTCACCTATTACTAAATTAAACTTGCTTCATTGGAAAGGCAGCAAGATGTATCCTCATTTCAATGTCTACTGAAATAATACAGGTTGACACCAGGAAACATTAACGCCACTGCATCCTTGCTGCTTTCTCATGTGGAAGTCTGTTTAATGTGAAAACAAGGTGATATCTAATTAGCACACAGGTAAGGAATTAAGAAAATCTTTATTTAAGGGTGAAGATGTTTCTCACAAAATTGTTGACCCAATGCATCATTGAAATTCAAGCTGGAAAGATGATTTTAATATATCACTTGTACATTTTGTATTGCTCTTCTGGTGACAATGTAGTTTGTTTTTGTCAATTACCATTTTAATAATAGGGTAAAGAAAATGAAGTGGATTTTTGAAAGAAAACAATACTGTCAATATACTATTAAAACAAATTAAAATGGTAAAAGTTATTGTACTTTAAGTAAAAATAAAAGAGACAAAATATCAATCCCAGTTTTGGATTACTTTAATTAACAAAAAAAATGCATATAGCAGAGGATAGTTTCAATCTGCCTACCTCTGGGTTATGGGCCCAGCATGCTTCCATTGCAGTATTCTGCTGCACATGTAAGTGCAAGAGATCCTGAAGCACTCACTCATCATGGGAAAGTACCAATGTGTTTCTTCGTTGGTTGATGGAAGAAACATCTTACAAAAACTCTCCAGATTATTGACTTTTTAAAGTTTTTCTAGGAAACGTTTTAGATGAATGCTTATTAGCCTTTGTCAGTATGGACTTTTGCAAAGTGTCTCTGTGGCGCAATCGGTTAGTGTGTTTGGCTATTAACCAAAAGGTTGGTGGTTCAATCTCACCCAGGGATGTAATTAACCTTGTGATCAAATTTTGGTGATATTTAAGTAGACAAGTCAAAATTTCAAACCTCCTCTTATGGTGTAGGGTACCTGGCCTTCTCTGATGTAATCAGAGTTAGATTTGATTCAGTGATTTTATAAAAAACAGCTAGGAAGCACAATTTAGCAGTGGGTTGCAGAGAAAAAAAATATGCTGGCAGAAAAATCCAATCGAGTGATTAAACAGCTCTTCATTTTCTGGCTTTATTTTTATGCTAACAAATTTGTTCTCTGAAAAGTGTCCACAAAGCCAAGTCTCTGATTAACACCTTTGTAAGGATGGTTTTTCACCTATTACTAAATTAAACTTGCTTCATTGGAAAGGCAGCAAGATGCATCCTCATTTCAATGTCTACTGAAATAATACAAGTTGACACCAGGAAACATTAACGCCACTGCATCCTTGCTGCTTTCTCATGTGGAAGTCTGTTTAATGTGAAAACAAGGTGATATCTAATTAGCACACAGGTAAGGAATTAAGAAAATCTTTATTTAAGGGTGAAGATGTTTCTCACAAAATTGTTGACCCAATGCAACATTGAAATTCAAGCTGGAAAGATGATTTTAATATATCACTTGTACATTTTGTATTGCTCTTCTGGTGACAATGTAGTTTGTTTTTGTCAATTACCATTTTAATAATAGGGTAAAGAAAATGAAGTGGATTTTTGAAAGAAAACAATACTGTCAATATACTATTAAAACAAATTAAAATGGTAAAAGTTATTGTACTTTAAGTAAAAATAAAAGAGACAAAATATCAATCCCAGTTTTGGATTACTTTAATTAACAAAAAAAAAATGCATATAGCAGAGGATAGTTTCAATCTGCCTACCTCTCGGTTATGAGCCCAGCATGCTTCCATTGCAGTACTCTGCTGCACATGTAAGTTCAAGAGATCCTGAAGCACTCACTCATCATGGGAAAGTACCAATGTGTTTCTTCGTTGGTTGATGGAAGAAACATCTTACAAAAACTCTCCAGATTATTGACTTTTTAAAGTTTTTCTAGGAAACGTTTTAGATGAATGCTTATTAGCCTTTGTCAGTATGGACTTTTGCAAAGTGTCTCTGTGGCGCAATCAGTTAGTATGTACGGCTATTAACCAAAAGGTAGGTGGTTCAATCCCACCCAGGGACCTAATTGACCTTGTTATCAGATTTTGGTGATCTTTAAGTAGACAAGTCAAAATTTCAAACCCCCTGTTATGGTGTAGGGTACCTGGCCTTCTCTGATGTAATCAGAGTTAGATTTGATTCAGTGATTTTATAAAAACAGCTAGGAAGCACAATTTAGCAGTGGGTTGCAGAGAAAAAAAATATGCTGGCAGAAAAATCCAATTGAGTGATTAAACAGCTCTTTATTTTCTGGCTTTATTTTTATGCTAACAAATTTGTTCTCTGAAAAGTGTCCACAAAGCCAAGTCTCTGATTAACACCTTTGTAAGGATGGTTTTTCACCTATTACTAAATTAAACTTGCTTCATTGGAAAGGCAGCAAGATGCATCCTCATTTCAATGTCTACTGAAATAATACAGGTTGACACCAGGAAACATTAACGCCACTGCATCCTTGCTGCTTTCTCATGTGGAAGTCTGTTAAATGTGAAAACAAGGTGATATCTAATTAGCACACAGGTAAGGAATCAAGAAAATCTTTATTTAAGGGTGAAGATGTTTCTCACAAAATCGTTGCCCCAATGCATCATTGAAATTCAAGCTGGAAAGATGATTTTAATATATCACTTGTACATTTTGTATTGCTCTTCTGGTGACAATGTAGTTTGTTTTTGTCAATTACCATTTTAATAATAGGGTAAAGAAAATGAAGTGGATTTTTGAAAGAAAACAATACTGTCAATATACTATTAACACAAATTAAAATGGTAAAAGTTATTGTACTTTAAGTAAAAATAAAAGAGACAAAATATCAATCCCAGTTTTGGATTACTTTAATTAACAAAAAAAATGCATATAGCAGAGGATAGTTTCAATCTGCCTACCTCTGGGTTATGAGCCCAGCATGCTTCCATTGCAGTACTCTCCTGCACATGTAAGTGCAAGAGATCATGAAGCACTCACTCATCATGGGAAAGTACCAATGTGTTTCTTCGTTGGTTGATGGAAGAAACATCTTACAAAAACTCTCCAGATTATTGACTTTTTAAAGTTTTTCTAGGAAACGTTTTAGATGAATGCTTATTAGCCTTTGTCAGTATGGACTTTTGCAAAGTGTCTCTGTGGCGCAATCGGTTAGTGTGTTTGGCTATTAACCAAAAGGTTGGTGGTTCAATCCCACCCAGGGACGTAATTAACCTTGTGATCAGATTTTGGTGATATTTAAGTAGACAAGTCAAAATTTCAAACCTCCTCTTATGGTGTAGGGTACATGGCCTTCTCTGATGTAATCAGAGTTAGATTTGATTCAGTGATTTTATAAAAAACAGCTAGGAAGCACAATTTAGCAGTGGGTTGCAGAGAAAAAAAATATGCTGGCAGAAAAATCCAATTGAGTGATTAAACAGCTCTTCATTTTCTGGCTTTATTTTTATGCTAACAAATTTGTTCTCTGAAAAGTGTCCACAAAGCCAAGTCTCGGATTAACACCTTTGTAGGGATGGTTTTTCACCTATTACTAAATTAAACTTGCTTCATTGGAAAGTCAGCAAGATGTATCCTCATTTCAATGTCTACTGAAATAATACAGGTTGACACCAGGAAACATTAACGCCACTGCATCCTTGCTGCTTTCTCATGTGGAAGTCTGTTTAATGTGAAAACAAGGTGATATCTAATTAGCACACAGGTAAGGAATTAAGAAAATCTTTATTTAAGGGTGAAGATGTTTCTCACAAAATTGTTGACCCAATGCATCATTGAAATTCAAGCTGGAAAGATGATTTTAATATATCACTTGTACATTTTGTATTGCTCTTCTGGTGACAATGTAGTTTGTTTTTGTCAATTACCATTTTAATAATAGGGTAAAGAAAATGAAGTGGATTTTTGAAAGAAAACAATACTGTCAATATACTATTAAAACAAATTAAAATGGTAAAAGTTATTGTACTTTAAGTAAAAATAAAAGAGCCAAAATATCAATCCCAGTTTTGGATTACTTTAATTAACAAACAAAAAAATGCATATAGCAGAGGATAGTTTCAATCTGCCTACCTCTGGGTTATGGGCCCAGCATGCTTCCATTGCTGTACTCTGCTGCACATGTAAGTGCAAGAGATCATGAAGCACTCACTCATCATGGGAAAGTACCAATGTGTTTCTTCGTTGGTTGATGGAAGAAACATCTTACAAAAACTCTCCAGATTATTGACTTTTTAAAGTTTTTCTAGGAAACGTTTTAGATGAATGCTTATTAGCCTTTGTCAGTATGGACTTTTGCAAAGTGTCTCTGTGGCGCAATCGGTTAGTGTGTTTGGCTATTAACCAAAAGGTTGGTGGTTCAATCCCACCCAGGGACGTAATTAACCTTGTGATCAGATTTTGGTGATATTTAAGTAGACAAGTCAAAATTTCAAACCTCCTCTTATGGTGTAGGGTACATGGCCTTCTCTGATGTAATCAGAGTTAGATTTGATTCAGTGATTTTATAAAAAAACAGCTAGGAAGCACAATTTAGCAGTGGGTTGCAGAGAAAAAAAATATGCTGGCAGAAAAATCCAATCGAGTGATTAAACAGCTCTTCATTTTCTGGCTTTATTTTTATGCTAACAAATTTGTTCTCTGAAAAGTGTCCACAAAGCCAAGTCTCTGATTAACACCTTTGTAAGGATGGTTTATCACCTATTACTAAATTAAACTTGCTTCATTGGAAAGGCAGCAAGATGCATCCTCATTTCAATGTCTACTGAAATAATACAAGTTGACACCAGGAAACATTAACGCCACTGCATCCTTGCTGCTTTCTCATGTGGAAGTCTGTTTAATGTGAAAACAAGGTGATATCTAATTAGCACACAGGTAAGGAATTAAGAAAATCTTTATTTAAGGGTGAAGATGTTTCTCACAAAATTGTTGACCCAATGCAACATTGAAATTCAAGCTGGAAAGATGATTTTAATATATCACTTGTACATTTTGTATTGCTCTTCTGGTGACAATGTAGTTTGTTTTTGTCAATTACCATTTTAATAATAGGGTAAAGAAAATGAAGTGGATTTTTGAAAGAAAACAATACTGTCAATACACTATTAAAACAAATTAAAATGGTAAAAGTTATTGTACTTTAAGTAAAAATAAAAGAGACAAAATATCAATCCCAGTTTTGGATTACTTTAATTAACAAAAAAAAAAATGCATATAGCAGAGGATAGTTTCAATCTGCCTACCTCTCGGTTATGAGCCCAGCATGCTTCCATTGCAGTACTCTGCTGCACATGTAAGTTCAAGAGATCCTGAAGCACTCACTCATCATGGGAAAGTACCAATGTGTTTCTTCGTTGGTTGATGGAAGAAACATCTTACAAAAACTCTCCAGATTATTGACTTTTTAAAGTTTTTCTAGGAAACGTTTTAGATGAATGCTTATTAGCCTTTGTCAGTATGGACTTTTTGCAAAGTGTCTCTGTGGCGCAATCAGTTAGTGTGTACGGCTATTAACCAAAAGGTTGGTGGTTCAATCCCACCTAGGGACCTAATTGACCTTGTTATCAGATTTTGGTGATCTTTAAGTAGACAAGTCATAATTTCAAACCCCCTGTTATGGTGTAGGGTACCTGGCCTTCTCTGATGTAATCAGAGTTAGATTTGATTCAGTGATTTTATAAAAACAGCTAGGAAGCACAATTTAGCAGTGGGTTGCAGAGAAAAAAAATATGCTGGCAGAAAAATCCAATTGAGTGATTAAACAGCTCTTTATTTTCTGGCTTTATTTTTATGCTAACAAATTTGTTCTCTGAAAAGTGTCCACAAAGCCAAGTCTCTGATTAACACCTTTGTAAGGATGGTTTTTCACCTATTACTAAATTAAACTTGCTTCATTGGAAAGGCAGCAAGATGCATCCTCATTTCAATGTCTACTGAAATAATACAGGTTGACACCAGGAAACATTAACGCCACTGCATCCTTGCTGCTTTCTCATGTGGAAGTCTGTTTAATGTGAAAACAAGGTGATATCTAATTAGCACACAGGTAAGGAATTAAGAAAATCTTTATTTAAGGGTGAAGATGTTTCTCACAAAATCGTTGCCCCAATGCATCATTGAAATTCAAGCTGGAAAGATGATTTTAATATATCACTTGTACATTTTGTATTGCTCTTCTGGTGACAATGTAGTTTGTTTTTGTCAATTACCATTTTAATAATAGGGTAAAGAAAATTAAGTGGATTTTTGAAAGAAAACAATACTGTCAATATACTATTAAAACAAATTAAAATGGTAAAAGTTATTGTACTTTAAGTAAAAATAAAAGAGCCAAAATATCAATCCCAGTTTTGGATTACTTTAATTAACAAACAAAAAAATGCATATAGCAGAGGATAGTTTCAATCTGCCTACCTCTGGGTTATGGGCCCAGCATGCTTCCATTGCTGTACTCTGCTGCACATGTAAGTGCAAGAGATCCTGAAGCACTCACTCATCATGGGAAAGTACCAATGTGTTTCTTCGTTGGTTGATAGAAGAAACATCTTACAAAAACTCTCCAGATTATTGACTTTTTTAAGTTTTTCTAGGAAACGTTTTAGATGAATGCTTATTAGCATTTGTCAGTAAGTACTTTTTGCAAAGTGTCTCTGTGGCGCAATCAGTTAGTGTGTACGGCTATTAACCAAAAGGTTGGTGGTTCAATCCCACCCAGGGACGTAATTGACATTGTTATCAGATTTTGGTGATCTTTAAGTAGACAAGTCAAATTTCATACCCCCTGTTATGGTGTAGGGTACCTGGCCTTCTCTGATGTAATCAGAGTTAGATTTGATTCAGTGATTTTATAAAAACATCTAGGAAGCACAATTTAGGAGTGGGTTGAAGAGAAAAAGAAATATGCTGGCAAAAAAACCAAATTGCGTGATTAAACAGCTCTTCATTTTCTGGCTTTATTTTTATGCTAACAAATTTGTTCTCTGAAAAGTGTCCACAAAGCCAAGTCTCTGATTAACACCTTTGTAGGGATGGTTTTTCACCTATTACTAAATTAAACTTGCTTCATTGGAAAGGCAGCAAGATGTATCCTCATTTCAATGTCTACTGAAATAATACAGGTTGACACCAGGAAACATTAACGCCACTGCATCCTTGCTGCTTTCTCATGTGGAAGTCTGTTTAATGTGAAAACAAGGTGATATCTAATTAGCACACAGGTAAGGAATTAAGAAAATCTTTATTTAAGGGTGAAGATGTTTCTCACAAAATCGTTGCCCCAATGCATCATTGAAATTCAAGCTGGAAAGATGATTTTAATATATCACTTGTACATTTTGTATTGCTCTTCTGGTGACAATGTAGTTTGTTTTTGTCAATTACCATTTTAATAATAGGGTAAAGAAAATGAAGTGGATTTTTGAAAGAAAACAATACTGTCAATATACTATTAAAACAAATTAAAATGGTAAAAGTTATTGTACTTAAAGTAAAAATAAAAGAGACAAAATATCAATCCCAGTTTTGGATTACTTTAATTAACAAACAAAAAAATGCATATAGCAGAGGATAGTTTCAATCTGCCTACCTCTGGGTTATGGGCCCAGCATGCTTCCATTGCAGTACTCTGCTGCACATGTAAGTGCAAGAGATCCTGAAGCACTCACTCATCATGGGAAAGTACCAATGTGTTTCTTCGTTGGTTGATGGAAGAAACATCTTACAAAAACTCTCCAGATTATTGACTTTTTAAAGTTTTTCTAGGAAACGTTTTAGATGAATGCTTATTAGCCTTTGTCAGTATGGACTTTTGCAAAGTGTTTCTGTGGCGCAATCAGTTAGTATGTATGGCTATTAACCATAAGGTTGGTGGTTCAATCCCACCCAGGGACCTAATTGACCTTGTTATCAGATTTTGGTGATCTTTAAGTAGACAAGTCAAAATTTCAAACCCCCTGTTATGGTGTAGGGTACCTGGCCTTCTCTGATGTAATCAGAGTTAGATTTGATTCAGTGATTTTATAAAAACAGCTAGGAAGCACAATTTAGCAGTGGGTTGCAGAGAAAAAAAATATGCTGGCAGAAAAATCCAATTGAGTGATTAAACAGCTCTTCATTTTCTGGCTTTATTTTTATGCTAACAAATTTGTTCTCTGAAAAGTGTCCACAAAGCCAAGTCTCTGATTAACACCTTTGTAAGGATGGTTTTTCACCTATTACTAAATTAAACTTGCTTTATTGGAAAGGCAGCAAGATGCATCCTCATTTCAATGTCTACTGAAATAATACAAGTTGACACCAGGAAACATTAACGCCACTGCATCCTTGCTGCTTTCTCATGTGGAAGTCTGTTTAATATGAAAACAAGGTGATATCTAATTAGCACACAGGTAAGGAATTAAGAAAATCTTTATTTAAGGGTGAAGATGTTTCTCACAAAATCGTTGCCCCAATGCATCATTGAAATTCAAGCTGGAAATATGATTTTAATATATCACTTGTACATTTTGTATTGCTCTTCTGGTGACAATGTAGTTTGTTTTTGTCAATTACCATTTTAATAATAGGGTAAAGAAAATGAAGTGGATTTTTGAAAGAAAACAATACTGTCAATATACTATTAAAACAAATTAAAATGGTAAAAGTTATTGTACTTTAAGTAAAAATAAAAGAGACAAAATATCAATCCCAGTTTTGGATTACTTTAATTAACAAAAAAAATGCATATAGCAGAGGATAGTTTCAATCTGCCTACCTCTGGGTTATGGGCCCAGCATGCTTCCATTGCAGTACTCTGCTGCACATGTAAGTGCAAGAGATCCTGAAGCACTCACTCATCATAGGAAAGTACCAATGTGTTTCTTCGTTGGTTGATGGAAGAAACATCTTACAAAAACTCTCCAGATTATTGACTTTTTAAAGTTTTTCTAGGAAACGTTTTAGATGAATGCTTATTAGCCTTTGTCAGTATGGACTTTTGCAAAGTGTCTCTGTGGCGCAATCAGTTAGTATGTACGGCTATTAACCATAAGGTTGGTGGTTCAATCCCATCCAGGGACCTAATTGACCTTGTTATCAGATTTTGGTGATCTTTAAGTAGACAAGTCAAAATTTCAAACCCCCTGTTATGGTGTAGGGTACCTGGCCTTCTCTGATGTAATCAGAGTTAGATTTGATTCAGTGATTTTATAAAAAACATCTAGGAAGCACAATTTAGCAGTGGGTTGCAGAGAAAAAGAAATATGCTGGCAAAAAAATCAAATTGCGTGATTAAAGAGCTCTTCATTTTCTGGCTTTATTTTTATGCTAACAAATTTGTTCTCTGAAAAGTGTCCACAAAGCCAAGTATCTGATTAACACCTTTGTAGGGATGGTTTTTCACCTATTACTAAATTAAACTTGCTTCATTGGAAAGGCAGCAAGATGTATCCTCATTTCAATGTCTACTGAAATAATACAGGTTGACACCAGGAAACATTAACGCCACTGCATCCTTGCTGCTTTCTCATGTGGAAGTCTGTTTAATGTGAAAACAAGGTGATATCTAATTAGCACACAGGTAAGGAATTAAGAAAATCTTTATTTAAGGGTGAAGATGTTTCTCACAAAATTGTTGACCCAATGCATCATTGAAATTCAAGCTGGAAAGATGATTTTAATATATCACTTGTACATTTTGTATTGCTCTTCTGGTGACAATGTAGTTTGTTTTTGTCAATTACCATTTTAATAATAGGGTAAAGAAAATGAAGTGGATTTTTGAAAGAAAACAATACTGTCAATATACTATTAAAACAAATTAAAATGGTAAAAGTTATTGTACTTTAAGTAAAAATAAAAGAGACAAAATATCAATCCCAGTTTTGGATTACTTTAATTAACAAAAAAAATGCATATAGCAGAGGATAGTTTCAATCTGCCTACCTCTGGGTTATGGGCCCAGCATGCTTCCATTGCAGTACTCTGCTGCACATGTAAGTGCAAGAGATCCTGAAGCACTCACTCATCATGGGAAAGTACCAATGTGTTTCTTCGTTGGTTGATGGAAGAAACATCTTACAAAAACTCTCCAGATTATTGACTTTTTAAAGTTTTTCTAGGAAACGTTTTAGATGAATGCTTATTAGCCTTTGTCAGTATGGACTTTTGCAAAGTGTCTCTGTGGCGCAATCGGTTAGTGTGTTTGGCTATTAACCAAAATGTTGGTGGTTCAATCCCACCCAGGGACGTAATTAACCTTGTGATCAGATTTTGGTGATATTTAAGGAGACAAGTCAAAATTTCAAACCTCCTCTTATGGTGTAGGGTACATGGCCTTCTCTGATGTAATCAGAGTTAGATTTGATTCAGTGATTTTATAAAAAACAGCTAGGAAGCACAATTTAGCAGTGGGTTGCAGAGAAAAAAAATATGCTGGCAGAAAAATCCAATCGAGTGATTAAACAGCTCTTCATTTTCTGGCTTTATTTTTATGCTAACAAATTTGTTCTCTGAAAAGTGTCCACAAAGCCAAGTCTCTGATTAACACCTTTGTAAGGATGGTTTATCACCTATTACTAAATTAAACTTGCTTCATTGGAAAGGCAGCAAGATGCATCCTCATTTCAATGTCTACTGAAATAATACAAGTTGACACCAGGAAACATTAACGCCACTGCATCCTTGCTGCTTTCTCATGTGGAAGTCTGTTTAATGTGAAAACAAGGTGATATCTAATTAGCACACAGGTAAGGAATTAAGAAAATCTTTATTTAAGGGTGAAGATGTTTCTCACAAAATTGTTGACCCAATGCAACATTGAAATTCAAGCTGGAAAGATGATTTTAATATATCACTTGTACATTTTGTATTGCTCTTCTGGTGACAATGTGGTTTGTTTTTGTCAATTACCATTTTAATAATAGGGTAAAGAAAATGAAGTGGATTTTTGAAAGAAAACAATACTGTCAATATACTATTAAAACAAATTAAAATGGTAAAAGTTATTGTACTTTAAGTAAAAATAAAAGAGACAAAATATCAATCCCAGTTTTGGATTACTTTAATTAACAAAAAAAAAATGCATATAGCAGAGGATAGTTTCAATCTGCCTACCTCTCGGTTATGAGCCCAGCATGCTTCCATTGCAGTACTCTGCTGCACATGTAAGTTCAAGAGATCCTGAAGCACTCACTCATCATGGGAAAGTACCAATGTGTTTCTTCATTGGTTGATGGAAGAAACATTTTACAAAAACTCTCCAGATTATTGACTTTTTAAAGTTTTTCTAGGAAACGTTTTAGATGAATGCTTATTAGCCTTTGTCAGTATGGACTTTTTGCAAAGTGTCTCTGTGGCGCAATCAGTTAGTGTGTATGGCTATTAACCAAAAGGTTGGTGGTTCAATCCCACCCAGGGACCTAATTGACCTTGTTATCAGATTTTGGTGATCTTTAAGTAGACAAGTCAAAATTTCAAACCCCCTGTTATGGTGTAGGGTACCTGGCCTTCTCTGATGTAATCAGAGTTAGATTTGATTCAGTGATTTTATAAAAACAGCTAGGAAGCACAATTTAGCAGTGGGTTGCAGAGAAAAAAAATATGCTGGCAGAAAAATCCAATTGAGTGATTAAACAGCTCTTTATTTTCTGGCTTTATTTTTATGCTAACAAATTTGTTCTCTGAAAAGTGTCCACAAAGCCAAGTCTCTGATTAACACCTTTGTAAGGATGGTTTTTCACCTATTACTAAATTAAACTTGCTTCATTGGAAAGGCAGCAAGATGCATCCTCATTTCAATGTCTACTGAAATAATACAGGTTGACACCAGGAAACATTAACGCCACTGCATCCTTGCTGCTTTCTCATGTGGAAGTCTGTTTAATGTGAAAACAAGGTGATATCTAATTAGCACACAGGTAAGGAATTAAGAAAATCTTTATTTAAGGGTGAAGATGTTTCTCACAAAATCGTTGCCCCAATGCATCATTGAAATTCAAGCTGGAAAGATGATTTTAATATATCACTTGTACATTTTGTATTGCTCTTCTGGTGACAATGTAGTTTGTTTTTGTCAATTACCATTTTAATAATAGGGTAAAGAAAATTAAGTGGATTTTTGAAAGAAAACAATACTGTCAATATACTATTAAAACAAATTAAAATGGTAAAAGTTATTGTACTTTAAGTAAAAATAAAAGAGCCAAAATATCAATCCCAGTTTTGGATTACTTTAATTAACAAACAAAAAAATGCATATAGCAGAGGATAGTTTCAATCTGCCTACCTCTGGGTTATGGGCCCAGCATGCTTCCATTGCTGTACTCTGCTGCACATGTAAGTGCAAGAGATCCTGAAGCACTCACTCATCATGGGAAAGTACCAATGTGTTTCTTCGTTGGTTGATAGAAGAAACATCTTACAAAAACTCTCCAGATTATTGACTTTTTAAAGTTTTTCTAGGAAACGTTTTAGATGAATGCTTATTAGCATTTGTCAGTATGGACTTTTGCAAAGTGTCTCTGTGGCGCAATCAGTTAGTATGTACGGCTATTAACCATAAGGTTGGTGGTTCAATCCCATCCAGGGACCTAATTGACCTTGTTATCAGATTTTGGTGATCTTTAAGTAGACAAGTCAAAATTTCAAACCCCCTGTTATGGTGTAGGGTACCTGGCCTTCTCTGATGTAATCAGAGTTAGATTTGATTCAGTGATTTTATAAAAACAGCTAGGAAGCACAATTTAGCAGTGGGTTGCAGAGAAAAAAAATATGCTGGCAGAAAAATCCAATTGGGTGATTAAACAGCTCTTCATTTTCTGGCTTTATTTTTATGCTAACAAATTTGTTCTCTGAAAAGTGTCCACAAAGCCAAGTCTCTGATTAACACCTTTGTAAGGATGGTTTTTCACCTATTACTAAATTAAACTTGCTTCATTGGAAAGGCAGCAAGATGCATCCTCATTTCAATGTCTACTAAAATAATACAAGTTGACACCAGGAAACATTAACGAAACTGCATCCTTGCTGCTTTCTCATGTGGAAGTCTGTTTTATATGAAAACAAGGTGATATCTAATTAGCACACAGGTAAGGAATTAAGAAAATCTTTATTTAAGGGTGAAGATGTTTCTCACAAAATCGTTGCCACAATGCATCATTGAAATTCAAGCTGGAAATATGATTTTAATATATCACTTGTACATTTTGTATTGCTCTTCTGGTGACAATGTAGTTTGTTTTTGTCAATTACCATTTTAATAATAGGGTAAAGAAAATTAAGTGGATTTTTGAAAGAAAACAATACTGTCAATATACTATTAAAACAAATTAAAATGGTAAAAGTTATTGTACTTTAAGTAAAAATAAAAGAGCCAAAATATCAATCCCAGTTTTGGATTACTTTAATTAACAAACAAAAAAATGCATATAGCAGAGGATAGTTTCAACCTGCCTACCTCTGGGTTATGGGCCCAGCATGCTTCCATTGCTGTACTCTGCTGCACATGTAAGTGCAAGAGATCCTGAAGCACTCACTCATCATGGGAAAGTACCAATGTGTTTCTTCGTTGGTTGATAGAAGAAACATCTTACAAAAACTCTCCAGATTATTGACTTTTTTAAGTTTTTCTAGGAAACGTTTTAGATGAATGCTTATTAGCATTTGTCAGTATGTACTTTTGCAAAGTGTCTCTGTGGCGCAATCAGTTAGTGTGTACGGCTATTAACCAAAAGGTTGGTGGTTCAATCCCACCCAGGGACGTAATTGACCTTGTTATCAGATTTTGGTGATCTTTAAGTAGACAAGTCAAATTTCATACCCCCTGTTATGGTGTAGGGTACCTGGCCTTCTCTGATGTAATCAGAGTTAGATTTGATTCAGTGATTTTATAAAAACATCTAGGAAGCACAATTTAGCAGTGGGTTGCAGAGAAAAAGAAATATGCTGGCAAAAAAATCAAATTGCGTGATTAAACAGCTCTTCATTTTCTGGCTTTATTTTTATGCTAACAAATTTGTTCTCTGAAAAGTGTCCACAAAGCCAAGTCTCTGATTAACACCTTTGTAGGGATGGTTTTTCACCTATTACTAAATTAAACTTGCTTCATTGGAAAGGCAGCAAGATGTATCCTCATTTCAATGTCTACTGAAATAATACAGGTTGACACCAGGAAACATTAACGCCACTGCATCCTTGCTGCTTTCTCATGTGGAAGTCTGTTTAATGTGAAAACAAGGTGATATCTAATTAGCACACAGGTAAGGAATTAAGAAAATCTTTATTTAAGGGTGAAGATGTTTCTCACAAAATTGTTGACCCAATGCATCATTGAAATTCAAGCTGGAAAGATGATTTTAATATATCACTTGTACATTTTGTATTGCTCTTCTGGTGACAATGTAGTTTGTTTTTGTCAATTACCATTTTAATAATAGGGTAAAGAAAATGAAGTGGATTTTTGAAAGAAAACAATACTGTCAATATACTATTAAAACAAATTAAAATGGTAAAAGTTATTGTACTTTAAGTAAAAATAAAAGAGACAAAATATCAATCCCAGTTTTGGATTACTTTAATTAACAAAAAAAATGCATATAGCAGAGGATAGTTTCAATCTGCCTACCTCTGGGTTATGGGCCCAGCATGCTTCCATTGCAGTACTCTGCTGCACATGTAAGTGCAAGAGATCCTGAAGCACTCACTCATCATGGGAAAGTACCAATGTGTTTCTTCGTTGGTTGATGGAAGAAACATCTTACAAAAACTCTCCAGATTATTGACTTTTTAAAGTTTTTCTAGGAAACGTTTTAGATGAATGCTTATTAGCCTTTGTCAGTATGGACTTTTGCAAAGTGTCTCTGTGGCGCAATCGGTTAGTGTGTTTGGCTATTAACCAAAATGTTGGTGGTTCAATCCCACCCAGGGACGTAATTAACCTTGTGATCAGATTTTGGTGATATTTAAGGAGACAAGTCAAAATTTCAAACCTCCTCTTATGGTGTAGGGTACATGGCCTTCTCTGATGTAATCAGAGTTAGATTTGATTCAGTGATTTTATAAAAAACAGCTAGGAAGCACAATTTAGCAGTGGGTTGCAGAGAAAAAAAATATGCTGGCAGAAAAATCCAATCGAGTGATTAAACAGCTCTTCATTTTCTGGCTTTATTTTTATGCTAACAAATTTGTTCTCTGAAAAGTGTCCACAAAGCCAAGTCTCTGATTAACACCTTTGTAAGGATGGTTTATCACCTATTACTAAATTAAACTTGCTTCATTGGAAAGGCAGCAAGATGCATCCTCATTTCAATGTCTACTGAAATAATACAAGTTGACACCAGGAAACATTAACGCCACTGCATCCTTGCTGCTTTCTCATGTGGAAGTCTGTTTAATGTGAAAACAAGGTGATATCTAATTAGCACACAGGTAAGGAATTAAGAAAATCTTTATTTAAGGGTGAAGATGTTTCTCACAAAATTGTTGACCCAATGCAACATTAAAATTCAAGCTGGAAAGATGATTTTAATATATCACTTGTACATTTTGTATTGCTCTTCTGGTGACAATGTAGTTTGTTTTTGTCAATTACCATTTTAATAATAGGGTAAAGAAAATGAAGTGGATTTTTGAAAGAAAACAATACTGTCAATATACTATTAAAACAAATTAAAATGGTAAAAGTTATTGTACTTTAAGTAAAAATAAAAGAGACAAAATATCAATCCCAGTTTTGGATTACTTTAATTAACAAAAAAAAAATGCATATAGCAGAGGATAGTTTCAATCTGCCTACCTCTCGGTTATGAGCCCAGCATGCTTCCATTGCTGTACTCTGCTGCACATGTAAGTTCAAGAGATCCTGAAGCACTCACTCATCATGGGAAAGTACCAATGTGTTTCTTCGTTGGTTGATGGAAGAAACATCTTACAAAAACTCTCCAGATTATTGACTTTTTAAAGTTTTTCTAGGAAACGTTTTAGATGAATGCTTATTAGCCTTTGTCAGTATGGACTTTTTGCAAAGTGTCTCTGTGGCGCAATCAGTTAGTGTGTACGGCTATTAACCAAAAGGTTGGTGGTTCAATCCCACCCAGGGACCTAATTGACCTTGTTATCAGATTTTGGTGATCTTTAAGTAGACAAGTCAAAATTTCAAACCCCCTGTTATGGTGTAGGGTACCTGGCCTTCTCTGATGTAATCAGAGTTAGATTTGATTCAGTGATTTTATAAAAACAGCTAGGAAGCACAATTTAGCAGTGGGTTGCAGAGAAAAAAAATATGCTGGCAGAAAAATCCAATTGAGTGATTAAACAGCTCTTTATTTTCTGGCTTTATTTTTATGCTAACAAATTTGTTCTCTGAAAAGTGTCCACAAAGCCAAGTCTCTGATTAACACCTTTGTAAGGATGGTTTTTCACCTATTACTAAATTAAACTTGCTTCATTGGAAAGGCAGCAAGATGCATCCTCATTTCAATGTCTACTAAAATAATACAAGTTGACACCAGGAAACATTAACGAAACTGCATCCTTGCTGCTTTCTCATGTGGAAGTCTGTTTTATATGAAAACAAGGTGATATCTAATTAGCACACAGGTAAGGAATTAAGAAAATCTTTATTTAAGGGTGAAGATGTTTCTCACAAAATCGTTGCCACAATGCATCATTGAAATTCAAGCTGGAAATATGATTTTAATATATCACTTGTACATTTTGTATTGCTCTTCTGGTGACAATGTAGTTTGTTTTTGTCAATTACCATTTTAATAATAGGGTAAAGAAAATTAAGTGGATTTTTGAAAGAAAACAATACTGTCAATATACTATTAAAACAAATTAAAATGGTAAAAGTTATTGTACTTTAAGTAAAAATAAAAGAGCCAAAATATCAATCCCAGTTTTGGATTACTTTAATTAACAAACAAAAAAATGCATATAGCAGAGGATAGTTTCAACCTGCCTACCTCTGGGTTATGGGCCCAGCATGCTTCCATTGCTGTACTCTGCTGCACATGTAAGTGCAAGAGATCCTGAAGCACTCACTCATCATGGGAAAGTACCAATGTGTTTCTTCGTTGGTTGATAGAAGAAACATCTTACAAAAACTCTCCAGATTATTGACTTTTTTAAGTTTTTCTAGGAAACGTTTTAGATGAATGCTTATTAGCATTTGTCAGTATGTACTTTTGCAAAGTGTCTCTGTGGCGCAATCAGTTAGTGTGTACGGCTATTAACCAAAAGGTTGGTGGTTCAATCCCACCCAGGGACGTAATTGACCTTGTTATCAGATTTTGGTGATCTTTAAGTAGACAAGTCAAATTTCATACCCCCTGTTATGGTGTAGGGTACCTGGCCTTCTCTGATGTAATCAGAGTTAGATTTGATTCAGTGATTTTATAAAAACATCTAGGAAGCACAATTTAGCAGTGGGTTGCAGAGAAAAAGAAATATGCTGGCAAAAAAATCAAATTGCGTGATTAAACAGCTCTTCATTTTCTGGCTTTATTTTTATGCTAACAAATTTGTTCTCTGAAAAGTGTCCACAAAGCCAAGTCTCTGATTAACACCTTTGTAGGGATGGTTTTTCACCTATTACTAAATTAAACTTGCTTCATTGGAAAGGCAGCAAGATGTATCCTCATTTCAATGTCTACTGAAATAATACAGGTTGACACCAGGAAACATTAACGCCACTGCATCCTTGCTGCTTTCTCATGTGGAAGTCTGTTTAATGTGAAAACAAGGTGATATCTAATTAGCACACAGGTAAGGAATTAAGAAAATCTTTATTTAAGGGTGAAGATGTTTCTCACAAAATTGTTGACCCAATGCATCATTGAAATTCAAGCTGGAAAGATGATTTTAATATATCACTTGTACATTTTGTATTGCTCTTCTGGTGACAATGTAGTTTGTTTTTGTCAATTACCATTTTAATAATAGGGTAAAGAAAATGAAGTGGATTTTTGAAAGAAAACAATACTGTCAATATACTATTAAAACAAATTAAAATGGTAAAAGTTATTGTACTTTAAGTAAAAATAAAAGAGACAAAATATCAATCCCAGTTTTGGATTACTTTAATTAACAAAAAAAATGCATATAGCAGAGGATAGTTTCAATCTGCCTACCTCTGGGTTATGGGCCCAGCATGCTTCCATTGCAGTACTCTGCTGCACATGTAAGTGCAAGAGATCCTGAAGCACTCACTCATCATGGGAAAGTACCAATGTGTTTCTTCGTTGGTTGATGGAAGAAACATCTTACAAAAACTCTCCAGATTATTGACTTTTTAAAGTTTTTCTAGGAAACGTTTTAGATGAATGCTTATTAGCCTTTGTCAGTATGGACTTTTGCAAAGTGTCTCTGTGGCGCAATCGGTTAGTGTGTTTGGCTATTAACCAAAATGTTGGTGGTTCAATCCCACCCAGGGACGTAATTAACCTTGTGATCAGATTTTGGTGATATTTAAGGAGACAAGTCAAAATTTCAAACCTCCTCTTATGGTGTAGGGTACATGGCCTTCTCTGATGTAATCAGAGTTAGATTTGATTCAGTGATTTTATAAAAAACAGCTAGGAAGCACAATTTAGCAGTGGGTTGCAGAGAAAAAAAATATGCTGGCAGAAAAATCCAATCGAGTGATTAAACAGCTCTTCATTTTCTGGCTTTATTTTTATGCTAACAAATTTGTTCTCTGAAAAGTGTCCACAAAGCCAAGTCTCTGATTAACACCTTTGTAAGGATGGTTTATCACCTATTACTAAATTAAACTTGCTTCATTGGAAAGGCAGCAAGATGCATCCTCATTTCAATGTCTACTGAAATAATACAAGTTGACACCAGGAAACATTAACGCCACTGCATCCTTGCTGCTTTCTCATGTGGAAGTCTGTTTAATGTGAAAACAAGGTGATATCTAATTAGCACACAGGTAAGGAATTAAGAAAATCTTTATTTAAGGGTGAAGATGTTTCTCACAAAATTGTTGACCCAATGCAACATTAAAATTCAAGCTGGAAAGATGATTTTAATATATCACTTGTACATTTTGTATTGCTCTTCTGGTGACAATGTAGTTTGTTTTTGTCAATTACCATTTTAATAATAGGGTAAAGAAAATGAAGTGGATTTTTGAAAGAAAACAATACTGTCAATATACTATTAAAACAAATTAAAATGGTAAAAGTTATTGTACTTTAAGTAAAAATAAAAGAGACAAAATATCAATCCCAGTTTTGGATTACTTTAATTAACAAAAAAAAAATGCATATAGCAGAGGATAGTTTCAATCTGCCTACCTCTCGGTTATGAGCCCAGCATGCTTCCATTGCTGTACTCTGCTGCACATGTAAGTTCAAGAGATCCTGAAGCACTCACTCATCATGGGAAAGTACCAATGTGTTTCTTCGTTGGTTGATGGAAGAAACATCTTACAAAAACTCTCCAGATTATTGACTTTTTAAAGTTTTTCTAGGAAACGTTTTAGATGAATGCTTATTAGCCTTTGTCAGTATGGACTTTTTGCAAAGTGTCTCTGTGGCGCAATCAGTTAGTGTGTACGGCTATTAACCAAAAGGTTGGTGGTTCAATCCCACCCAGGGACCTAATTGACCTTGTTATCAGATTTTGGTGATCTTTAAGTAGACAAGTCAAAATTTCAAACCCCCTGTTATGGTGTAGGGTACCTGGCCTTCTCTGATGTAATCAGAGTTAGATTTGATTCAGTGATTTTATAAAAACAGCTAGGAAGCACAATTTAGCAGTGGGTTGCAGAGAAAAAAAATATGCTGGCAGAAAAATCCAATTGAGTGATTAAACAGCTCTTTATTTTCTGGCTTTATTTTTATGCTAACAAATTTGTTCTCTGAAAAGTGTCCACAAAGCCAAGTCTCTGATTAACACCTTTGTAGGGATGGTTTTTCACCTATTACTAAATTAAACTTGCTTCATTGGAAAGGCAGCAAGATGTATCCTCATTTCAATGTCTACTGAAATAATACAGGTTGACACCAGGAAACATTAACGCCACTGCATCCTTGCTGCTTTCTCATGTGGAAGTCTGTTTAATGTGAAAACAAGGTGATATCTAATTAGCACACAGGTAAGGAATTAAGAAAATCTTTATTTAAGGGTGAAGATGTTTCTCACAAAATTGTTGACCCAATGCATCATTGAAATTCAAGCTGGAAAGATGATTTTAATATATCACTTGTACATTTTGTATTGCTCTTCTGGTGACAATGTAGTTTGTTTTTGTCAATTACCATTTTAATAATAGGGTAAAGAAAATGAAGTGGATTTTTGAAAGAAAACAATACTGTCAATATACTATTAAAACAAATTAAAATGGTAAAAGTTATTGTACTTTAAGTAAAAATAAAAGAGACAAAATATCAATCCCAGTTTTGGATTACTTTAATTAACAAAAAAAAAATGCATATAGCAGAGGATAGTTTCAATCTGCCTACCTCTGGGTTATGGGCCCAGCATGCTTCCATTGCAGTACTCTGCTGCACATGTAAGTTCAAGAGATCCTGAAGCACTCACTCATCATGGGAAAGTACCAATGTGTTTCTTCATTGGTTGATGGAAGAAACATCTTACAAAAACTCTCCAGATTATTGACTTTTTAAAGTTTTTCTAGGAAACGTTTTAGATGAATGCTTATTAGCCTTTGTCAGTATGGACTTTTGCAAAGTGTCTCTGTGGCGCAATCAGTTAGTATGTGCGGCTATTAACCAAAAGGTTGGTGGTTCAATCCCACCCAGGGACCTAATTGACCTTGTTATCAGATTTTGGTGATCTTTAAGTAGACAAGTCAAAATTTCAAACCCCCTGTTATGGTGTAGGGTACCTGGCCTTCTCTGATGTAATCAGAGTTAGATTTGATTCAGTGATTTTATAAAAACAGCTAGCTGAATTTTCCAATGCGTAGCTCTTTGCAAAAGAGAGATATTGGCAAGGAAAAGCTGTCTTGTACCTTTGCATTTTTCTCCCAAACGAAGGACACTAGAAAGAAAATTTTAGAGCCTCCTGTTAGGCCATCATCTACACGACATAGTCCTGAATTTTCCAATGCGCAGCTCTTTGCAAAAGAGAGATATTGGCAAGGAAAAGCTGTCTTGTACCTTTGCATTTTTCTCCCAAACGAAGGACACTAGAAAGAAAATTTTAAAGCCTCCTGTTAGGCCATCATCTACACGACATAGTCCTGAATTTTCCAATGCGCAGCTCTTTGCAAAAAAGAGAGATATTGGCAAGGAAAAGCTGTCTTGTACCTTTGCATTTTTCTCCCAAACGAAGGACACTAGAAAGAAAATTTTAAAGCCTCCTGTTAGGCCATCATCTACACGACATAGCCCTGAATTTTCCAATGCGTAGCTCTTTGCAAAAGAGAGATATTGGCAAGGAAAAGCTGTCTTGTACCTTTGCATTTTTCTCCCAAACGAAGGACACTAGAAAGATAATTTTAAAGCCTCCTGTTAGGCCATCATCTACACGACATAGCCCTGAATTTTCCAATGCGCAGCTCTTTGCAAAAGAGAGATACTGGCAAGGAAAAGCTGTCTTGTACCTTTGCATTTTTCTCCCAAACTAAGGACACTAGAAAGAAAATTTTAAAGCCTCCTGTTAGGCCATCATCTACACGACATAGCCCTGAATTTTCCAATGCGCAGCTCTTTGCAAAAGAGAGATATTGGCAAGGAAAAGCTGTCTTGTACCTTTGCATGTTTCTCCCAAACGAAGGTCACTAAAAAGAAAATTTTAAAGCCTCCTGTTAGGCCATCATCTACACGACATAGCCCTGAATTTTCCAAAGCGCAGCTCTTTGCAAAAGAGAGATATTGGCAAGGAAAAGTTGTCTTGTACCTTTGCATTTTTCTTCCAAACGAAGGACACTAGAAAGATAATTTTAAAGCCTCCTGTTAGGCCATCATCTACACGACATAGCCCTGAATTTTCCAATGCGTAGCTCTTTGCAAAAGAGAGATATTGGCAAGGAAAAGCTGTCTTGTACCTTTGCATTTTTCTCCCAAACGAAGGACACTAGAATGAAAATTTTAAAGCCTCCTGTTAGGCCATCATCTACACGACATAGCCCTTAATTTTCCAATGCGTAGCTCTTTGCAAAAGAGAGATATTGGCAAGGAAAAACTGTCTTGTACCTTTGCATTTTTCTCCCAAACGAAGGACACTAGAAAGATAATTTTAAAGCCTCCTGTTAGGCCATCATCTACACGACATAGCCCTGAATTTTCCAATGCGCAGCTCTTTGCAAAAGAGAGATATTGGCAAGGAAAAGCTGTCTTGTACCTTTGCATTTTTCTCCCAAACGAAGGACACTAGAAAGAAAATTTTAAAGCCTCCTGTTAGGCTATCATCTACACGACATAGCCCTGCATTTTCCAATGCGCAGCTCTTTGCAAAAGAGAGATATTGGCAAGGAAAAGCTGTCTTGTACCTTTGCATTTTTCTCCCAAACGAAGGTCACTAGAAAGAAAATTTTAAAGCCTCCTGTAAGGCCATCATCTACACGACATAGCCCTGAATTTTCCAATGCGTAGCTCTTTGCAAAAGAGAGATATTGGCAAGGAAAAGCTGTCTTGTACCTTTGCATTTTTCTCCCAAACGAAGGACACTAGAAAGAAAATTTTAAAGTCTCCTGTTAGGCCATCATCTACACGACATAGCCCTGAATTTTCCAATGCTCAGCTCTTTGCAAAAGAGAGATATTGGCAAGGAAAAGCTGTCTTGTACCTTTGCATTTTTCTCCCAAACGAAGGACACTAGAAAGAAAATTTTAAAGCCTCCTGTTAGTGCTTCATCTACACGACATAGCCCTGAATTTTCCAATGCGTAGCTCTTTGCAAAAGAGAGATATTGGCAAGGAAAAGCTGTCTTGTACCTTTGCATTTTTCTCCCAAACGAAGGACACTAGAATGAAAATTTTAAAGCCTCCTCTTAGGCCATCATCTACACGACATAGCCCTGAATTTTCCAATGCGCAGCTCTTTGCAAAAGAGAGATATTGGCAAGGAAAAGCTGTCTTGTACCTTTGCATTTTTCTCCCAAACGAAGGACACTAGAAAGAAAATTTTAAAGCCTCCTGTTAGGCCATCATCTACACGACATAGCCCTGAATTTTGCAATGCGCAGCTCTTTGCAAAAGAGAGATATTGGCAAGGAAAAGCTGTCTTGTACCTTTGCATTTTTCTCCCAAACGAAGGTCACTAGAAAGAAAATTTTAAAGCCTCCTGTTAGGCCATCATCTACACGACATAGCCCTGAATTTTCCAATGCGTAGCTCTTTGCAAAAGAGAGATATTGGCAAGTAAAAGCTGTCTTGTACCTTTGCATTTTTCTCCCAAACGAAGGACACTAGAAAGAAAATTTTAAAGCCTCCTGTTAGGCCATCATCTACACGACATAGCCCTGAATTTTCCAATGCGCAGCTCTTTGCAAAAGAGAGATATTGGCAAGGAAAAGCTGTCTTGTACCTTTGCATTTTTCTCCCAAACGAAGGACACTAGAAAGAAAATTTTAAAGCCACCTGTTAGGCCATCATCTACACGACATAGACCTGAATTTTCCAATGCGTAGCTCTTTGCAAAAGAGAGATATTGGCAAGGAAAAGCTGTCTTGTACCTTTGCATTTTTCTCCCAAACGAAGGACACTAGAATGAAAATTTTAAAGCCTCCTGTTAGTGCTTCATCTACACGGTATAGCCCTGAATTTTCCAATGCGTAGCTCTTTGCAAAAGAGAGATATTGGCAAGGAAAAGCTGTCTTGTACCTTTGCATTTTTCTCCCAAACGAAGGACACTAGAATGAAAATTTTAAAACCTCCTGTTAGTGCTTCATCTACACGGTATAGCCCTGAATTTTCCAATGCGTAGCTCTAAAATACCAATTGAGTGATTAAACAGCTCTTCATTTCTGGCTTTATTTTTATGCTAACAAATTTGTTCTCTGAAAAGTGTCCACAAAGCCAAGTCTCTGATTAACACCTTTGTAGGGATGGTTTTTCACCTATTACTAAATTAAACTTGCTTCATTGGAAAGGCAGCAAGATGCATCCTCATTTCAATGTCTACTGAAATAATGCAAGTTGACACCAGGAAACATTAACGCCACTGCATCCTTGCTGCTTTCTCATGTGGAAGTCTGTTTAATGTGAAAACAAGGTGATATCTAATTAGCACACAGGTAAGGAATTAAGAAAATCTTTATTTAAGGGTGAAGATGTTTCTCACAAAATTGTTGACCCAATGCATCATTGAAATTCAAGCTGGAAAGATGATTTTAATATATCACTTGTACATTTTGTATTGCTCTTCTGGTGACAATGTAGTTTGTTTTTGTCAATTACCATTTTAATAATAGGGTAAAGAAAATGAAGTGGATTTTTGAAAGAAAACAATACTGTCAATATACTATTAAAACAAATTAAAATGGTAAAAGTTATTGTACTTTAAGTAAAAATAAAAGAGACAAAATATCAATCCCAGTTTTGGATTACTTTAATTAACAAAAAAAAAATGCATATAGCAGAGGATAGTTTCAATCTGCCTACCTCTGGGTTATGGGCCCAGCATGCTTCCATTGCAGTACTCTGCTGCACATGTAAGTTCAAGAGATCCTGAAGCACTCACTCATCATGGGAAAGTACCAATGTGTTTCTTCGTTGGTTGATGGAAGAAACATCTTACAAAAACTCTCCAGATTATTGACTTTTTAAAGTTTTTCTAGGAAACGTTTTAGATGAATGCTTATTAGCCTTTGTCAGTATGGACTTTTGCAAAGTGTCTCTGTGGCGCAATCAGTTAGTATGTGCGGCTATTAACCAAAAGGTTGGTGGTTCAATCCCACCCAGGGACCTAATTGACCTTGTTATCAGATTTTGGTGATCTTTAAGTAGACAAGTCAAAATTTCAAACCCCCTGTTATGGTGTAGGGTACCTGGCCTTCTCTGATGTAATCAGAGTTAGATTTGATTCAGTGATTTTATAAAAACAGCTAGCTGAATTTTCCAATGCGTAGCTCTTTGCAAAAGAGAGATATTGGCAAGGAAAAGCTGTCTTGTACCTTTGCATTTTTCTCCCAAACGAAGGACACTAGAAAGAAAATTTTAGAGCCTCCTGTTAGGCCATCATCTACACGACATAGTCCTGAATTTTCCAATGCGCAGCTCTTTGCAAAAGAGAGATATTGGCAAGGAAAAGCTGTCTTGTACCTTTGCATTTTTCTCCCAAACGAAGGACACTAGAAAGAAAATTTTAAAGCCTCCTGTTAGGCCATCATCTACACGACATAGTCCTGAATTTTCCAATGCGCAGCTCTTTGCAAAAAAGAGAGATATTGGCAAGGAAAAGCTGTCTTGTACCTTTGCATTTTTCTCCCAAACGAAGGACACTAGAAAGAAAATTTTAAAGCCTCCTGTTAGGCCATCATCTACACGACATAGCCCTGAATTTTCCAATGCGTAGCTCTTTGCAAAAGAGAGATATTGGCAAGGAAAAGCTGTCTTGTACCTTTGCATTTTTCTCCCAAACGAAGGACACTAGAAAGATAATTTTAAAGCCTCCTGTTAGGCCATCATCTACACGACATAGCCCTGAATTTTCCAATGCGCAGCTCTTTGCAAAAGAGAGATACTGGCAAGGAAAAGCTGTCTTGTACCTTTGCATTTTTCTCCCAAACTAAGGACACTAGAAAGAAAATTTTAAAGCCTCCTGTTAGGCCATCATCTACACGACATAGCCCTGAATTTTCCAATGCGCAGCTCTTTGCAAAAGAGAGATATTGGCAAGGAAAAGCTGTCTTGTACCTTTGCATGTTTCTCCCAAACGAAGGTCACTAAAAAGAAAATTTTAAAGCCTCCTGTTAGGCCATCATCTACACGACATAGCCCTGAATTTTCCAAAGCGCAGCTCTTTGCAAAAGAGAGATATTGGCAAGGAAAAGCTGTCTTGTACCTTTGCATTTTTCTTCCAAACGAAGGACACTAGAAAGATAATTTTAAAGCCTCCTGTTAGGCCATCATCTACACGACATAGCCCTGAATTTTCCAATGCGTAGCTCTTTGCAAAAGAGAGATATTGGCAAGGAAAAGCTGTCTTGTACCTTTGCATTTTTCTCCCAAACGAAGGACACTAGAATGAAAATTTTAAAGCCTCCTGTTAGGCCATCATCTACACGACATAGCCCTTAATTTTCCAATGCGTAGCTCTTTGCAAAAGAGAGATATTGGCAAGGAAAAACTGTCTTGTACCTTTGCATTTTTCTCCCAAACGAAGGACACTAGAAAGATAATTTTAAAGCCTCCTGTTAGGCCATCATCTACACGACATAGCCCTGAATTTTCCAATGCGCAGCTCTTTGCAAAAGAGAGATATTGGCAAGGAAAAGCTGTCTTGTACCTTTGCATTTTTCTCCCAAACGAAGGACACTAGAAAGAAAATTTTAAAGCCTCCTGTTAGGCTATCATCTACACGACATAGCCCTGCATTTTCCAATGCGCAGCTCTTTGCAAAAGAGAGATATTGGCAAGGAAAAGCTGTCTTGTACCTTTGCATTTTTCTCCCAAACGAAGGTCACTAGAAAGAAAATTTTAAAGCCTCCTGTAAGGCCATCATCTACACGACATAGCCCTGAATTTTCCAATGCGTAGCTCTTTGCAAAAGAGAGATATTGGCAAGGAAAAGCTGTCTTGTACCTTTGCATTTTTCTCCCAAACGAAGGACACTAGAAAGAAAATTTTAAAGTCTCCTGTTAGGCCATCATCTACACGACATAGCCCTGAATTTTCCAATGCTCAGCTCTTTGCAAAAGAGAGATATTGGCAAGGAAAAGCTGTCTTGTACCTTTGCATTTTTCTCCCAAACGAAGGACACTAGAAAGAAAATTTTAAAGCCTCCTGTTAGTGCTTCATCTACACGACATAGCCCTGAATTTTCCAATGCGTAGCTCTTTGCAAAAGAGAGATATTGGCAAGGAAAAGCTGTCTTGTACCTTTGCATTTTTCTCCCAAACGAAGGACACTAGAATGAAAATTTTAAAGCCTCCTCTTAGGCCATCATCTACACGACATAGCCCTGAATTTTCCAATGCGCAGCTCTTTGCAAAAGAGAGATATTGGCAAGGAAAAGCTGTCTTGTACCTTTGCATTTTTCTCCCAAACGAAGGACACTAGAAAGAAAATTTTAAAGCCTCCTGTTAGGCCATCATCTACACGACATAGCCCTGAATTTTGCAATGCGCAGCTCTTTGCAAAAGAGAGATATTGGCAAGGAAAAGCTGTCTTGTACCTTTGCATTTTTCTCCCAAACGAAGGTCACTAGAAAGAAAATTTTAAAGCCTCCTGTTAGGCCATCATCTACACGACATAGCCCTGAATTTTCCAATGCGTAGCTCTTTGCAAAAGAGAGATATTGGCAAGTAAAAGCTGTCTTGTACCTTTGCATTTTTCTCCCAAACGAAGGACACTAGAAAGAAAATTTTAAAGCCTCCTGTTAGGCCATCATCTACACGACATAGCCCTGAATTTTCCAATGCGCAGCTCTTTGCAAAAGAGAGATATTGGCAAGGAAAAGCTGTCTTGTACCTTTGCATTTTTCTCCCAAACGAAGGACACTAGAAAGAAAATTTTAAAGCCACCTGTTAGGCCATCATCTACACGACATAGACCTGAATTTTCCAATGCGTAGCTCTTTGCAAAAGAGAGATATTGGCAAGGAAAAGCTGTCTTGTACCTTTGCATTTTTCTCCCAAACGAAGGACACTAGAATGAAAATTTTAAAGCCTCCTGTTAGTGCTTCATCTACACGGTATAGCCCTGAATTTTCCAATGCGTAGCTCTTTGCAAAAGAGAGATATTGGCAAGGAAAAGCTGTCTTGTACCTTTGCATTTTTCTCCCAAACGAAGGACACTAGAATGAAAATTTTAAAACCTCCTGTTAGTGCTTCATCTACACGGTATAGCCCTGAATTTTCCAATGCGTAGCTCTAAAATACCAATTGAGTGATTAAACAGCTCTTCATTTCTGGCTTTATTTTTATGCTAACAAATTTGTTCTCTGAAAAGTGTCCACAAAGCCAAGTCTCTGATTAACACCTTTGTAGGGATGGTTTTTCACCTATTACTAAATTAAACTTGCTTCATTGGAAAGGCAGCAAGATGCATCCTCATTTCAATGTCTACTGAAATAATGCAAGTTGACACCAGGAAACATTAATGCCACTGCATCCTTGCTGCTTTCTCATGTGGAAGTCTGTTTAATGTGAAAACAAGGTGATATCTAATTAGCACACAGGTAATGAATTAAGAAAATCTTTATTTAAGGGTGAAGATGTTTCTCACAAAATCGTTGCCCCAATGCATCATTGAAATTCAAGCTGGAAATATGATTTTAATATATCACTTGTACATTTTGTATTGCTCTTCTGGTGACAATGTAGTTTGTTTTTGTCAATTACCATTTTAATAATAGGGTAAAGAAAATAATTGAGGTGCAATTTAGTAATAGGTGAAAAACCATCCTTAAAAAGGTGTTAATCAGAGACTTGGCTTTGTGGACACTTTTCAGAGAACAAATTTGTTAGCATAAAAATAAAGCCAGAAAATGAAGAGCTGTTTAATCACTCAATTGGATTTTTCTGCCAGCATATTTTTTTTCTCTGCAACCCACTGCTAAATTGTGCTTCCTAGCTGTTTTTATAAAATCACTGAATCAAATCTAACTCTGATTACATCAGAGAAGGCCAGGTACCCTACACCATAACAGGGGGTTTGAAATTTTGACTTGTCTACTTAAAGATCACCAAAATTTGATAACAAGGTCAATTAGGTCCCTGGGTGGGATTGAACCACCAATCTTTTAGTTAATAGCCGTACATACTAACTGATTGCGCCACAGAGACACTTTGCAAAAGTCCATACTGACAAAGGCTAATAAGCATTCATCTAAAACGTTTCCTAGAAAAACTTTAAAAAGTCAATAATCTGGAGAGTTTTTGTAAGATGTTTCTTCCATCAACCAACGAAGAAACACATTGGTACATTCCCATGATGAGTGAGTGCTTCAGGATCTCTTGCACTTACATGTGCAGCAGAGCACTGCAATGGAAGCATGCTGGGCCCATAACCCAGAGGTAGGCAGATTGAAACTATCCTCTGCTATATGCATTTTTTTTGTTAATTAAAGTAATCCAAAACTGGGATTGATATTTTGTCTCTTTTATTTTTACTTAAAGTACAATAACTTTTACCATTTTAATTTGTTTGAATAGTATATTGACAGTATTGTTTTCTTTCAAAAATCCACTTCATTTTCTTTACCCTATTATTAAAATGGTAATTGACAAAAAAAAACTACATTGTCACCAGAAGAGCAATACAAAATGTACAAGTGATATATTAAAATCATCTTTCCAGCTTGAATTTCAATGATGCATTGGGGCAACAATTTTGTGAGAAACATCTTCACCCTTAAATAAAGATTTTCGTAATTCCTTACCTGTGTGCTAATTAGATATCACCTTGTTTTCACATTAAACAGACTTCCACATGAGAAAGCAGCAAGGATGCAGTGGCGTTAATGTTTCCTGGTGTCAACCTGTATTATTTCAGTAGACATTGAAATGAGGATGCATCTTGCTGCCTTTCCAATGAAGCAAGTTTAATTTAGTAATAGGTGAAAAACCATCCCTACAAAGGTGTTAATCAGAGACTTGGCTTTGTGGACACTTTTCAGAGAACAAATTTGTTAGCATAAAAATAAAGCCAGAAAATGAAGAGCTGTTTAATCACGCAATTTGATTTTTTTGCCAGCATATTTCTTTTTCTCTGCAACCCACTGCTAAATTGTGCTTCCTAGCTGTTTTTATAAAATCACTGAATCAAATCTAACTCTGATTACATCAGAGAAGGCCAGGTACCCTACACCATAACAGGGGGTATGAAATTTGACTTGTCTACTTAAAGATCACCAAAATCTGAATACAAGGTCAATTACGTCCCTGGGTGGGATTGAACCACCAACCTTTTGGTTAATAGCCGTACACACTAACTGATTGCGCCACAGAGACACTTTCCAAAAGCACATACTGACAAATGCTAATAAGCATTCATCTAAAACGTTTCCTAGAAAAACTTAAAAAAGTCAATAATCTGGAGAGTTTTTGTAAGATGTTTCTTCTATCAACCAACGAAGAAACACATTGGTACTTTCCCATGATGAGTGAGTGCTTCAGGATCTCTTGCACTTATATGTGCAGCAGAGTACAGCAATGGAAGCATGCTGGGCCCATAACCCAGAGGTAGGCAGATTGAAACTATCCTCTGCTATATGCATTTTTTTGTTTGTTAATTAAAGTAATCCAAAACTGGGATTGATATTTTGGCTCTTTTATTTTTACTTAAAGTACAATAACTTTTACCATTTTAATTTGTTTTAATAGTATATTGACAGTATTGTTTTCTTTCAAAAATCCACTTAATTTTCTTTACCCTATTATTAAAATGGTAATTGACAAAAACAAACTACATTGTCACCAGAAGAGCAATACAAAATGTACAAGTGATATATTAAAATCATCTTTCCAGCTTGAATTTCAATGATGCATTGGGGCAACGATTTTGTGAGAAACATCTTCACCCTTAAATAAAGATTTTCTTAATTCCTTACCTGTGTGCTAATTAGATATCACCTTGTTTTCACATTAAACAGACTTCCACATGAGAAAGCAGCAAGGATGCAGTGGCGTTAATGTTTCCTGGTGTCAACCTGTATTATTTCAGTAGACATTGAAATGAGGATGCATCTTGCTGCCTTTCCAATGAAGCAAGTTTAATTTAGTAATAGGTGAAAAACCATTCCTACAAAGGTGTTAATCAGAGACTTGGCTTTGTGGACACTTTTCAGAGAACAAATTTGTTAGCATAAAAATAAAGCCAGAAAATGAAGAGCTGTTTAATCACGCAATTTGATTTTTTTGCCAGCATATTTCTTTTTCTCTGCAACCCACTGCTAAATTGTGCTTCCTAGCTGTTTTTATAAAATCACTGAATCAAATCTAACTCTGATTACATCAGAGAAGGCCAGGTACCCTACACCATAACAGGGGGTATGAAATTTGACTTGTCTACTTAAAGATCACCAAAATCTGAATACAAGGTCAATTAGGTCTCTGGGTGGGATTGAACCACCAACCTTTTGGTTAGTAGCCGTACATACTAACTGATTGCGCCACAGAGACACTTTCTGAAAGTACATACTGACAAATGCTAATAAGCATTCATCTAAAACGTTTCCTAGAAAAACTTAAAAAAGTCAATAATCTAGAGAGTTTTTGTAAGATGTTTCTTCTATCAACCAACGAAGAAACACATTGGTACTTTCCCATGATGAGTGAGTGCTTCAGGATCTCTTGCACTTATATGTGCAGCAGAGTACAGCAAAGGAAGCATGCTGGGCCCATAACCCAGAGGTAGGCAGATTGAAACTATCCTCTGCTATATGCATTTTTTTGTTTGTTAATTAAAGTAATCCAAAACTGGGATTGATATTTTGGCTCTTTTATTTTTACTTAAAGTACAATAACTTTTACCATTTTAATTTGTTTTAATAGTATATTGACAGTATTGTTTTCTTTCAAAAATCCACTTAATTTTCTTTACCCTATTATTAAAATGGTAATTGACAAAAACAAACTACATTGTCACCAGAAGAGCAATACAAAATGTACAAGTGATATATTAAAATCATATTTCCAGCTTGAATTTCAATGATGCATTGGGGCAACGATTTTGTGAGAAACATCTTCACCCTTAAATAAAGATTTTCTTAATTCCTTACCTGTGTGCTAATTAGATATCACCTTGTTTTCATATTAAACAGACTTCCACATGAGAAAGCAGCAAGGATGCAGTGGCGTTAATGTTTCCTGGTGTCAACTTGTATTATTTCAGTAGACATTGAAATGAGGATGCATCTTGCTGCCTTTCCAATGAAGCAAGTTTAATTTAGTAATAGGTGAAAAACCATCCTTACAAAGGTGTTAATCAGAGACTTGGCTTTGTGGACACTTTTCAGAGAACAAATTTGTTAGCATAAAAATAAAGCAAGAAAATGAAGAGCTGTTTAATCACTCAATTGGATTTTTCTGCCAGCATATTTTTTTTCTCTGCAACCCACTGCTAAATTGTGCTTCCTAGCTGTTTTTATAAAATCACTGAATCAAATCTAACTCTGATTACATCAGAGAAGGCCAGGTACCCTACACCATAACAGGGGGTTTGAAATTTTGACTTGTCTACTTAAAGATCACCAAAATCTGATAACAAGGTCAATTACGTCCCTGGGTGGGATTGAACCACCAACCTTTTGGTTAATAGCCGTACATACTAACTGATTGCGCCACAGAGACACTTTGCAAAAGTCCATACTGACAAAGGCTAATAAGCATTCATCTAAAACATTTCCTAGAAAAACTTTAAAAAGTCAATAATCTGGAGAGTTTTTGTAAGATGTTTCTTCCATCAACCAACGAAGAAACACATTGGTACTTTCCCATGATGAGTGAGTGCTTCAGGATCTCTTGCACTTACATGTGCAGCAGAGTACTGCAATGGAAGCATGCTGGGCCCATAACCCAGAGGTAGGCAGATTGAAACTATCCTCTGCTATATGCATTTTTTTCTGTTAATTAAAGAAATCCAAAACTGGGATTGATATTTTGTCTCTTTTATTTTTACTTAAAGTACAATAACTTTTACCATTTTAATTTGTTTTAATAGTATATTGACAGTATTGTTTTCTTTCAAAAATCCACTTCATTTTCTTTACCCTATTATTAAAATGGTAATTGACAAAAACAAACTACATTGTCACCAGAAGAGCAATACAAAATGTACAAGTGATATATTAAAATCATCTTTCCAGCTTGAATTTCAATGATGCATTGGGTCAACAATTTTGTGAGAAACATCTTCACCCTTAAATAAAGATTTTCTTAATTCCTTACCTGTGTGCTAATTAGATATCACATTGTTTTCACATTAAACAGACTTCCACATGAGAAAGCAGCAAGGATGCAGTGGCGTTAATGTTTCCTGGTGTCAACTTGTATTATTTCAGTAGACATTGAAATGAGGAAGCATCTTGCTGCCTTTCCAATGAAGCAAGTTTAATTTAGTAATAGGTGATAAACCATCCTTACAAAGGTGTTAATCAGAGACTTGGCTTTGTGGACACTTTTCAGAGAACAAATTTGTTAGCATAAAAATAAAGCCAGACAATGAAGAGCTGTTTAATCACTCAATTGGATTTTTCTGCCAGCATATTTTTTTTCTCTGCAACCCACTGCTAAATTGTGCTTCCTAGCTGTTTTTATAAAATCACTGAATCAAATCTAACTCTGATTACATCAGAGAAGGCCAGGTACCCTACACCATAATAGGGGGTTTGAAATTTTGACTTGTCTACTTAAAGATCACCAAAATTTGATAACAAGGTCAATTAGGTCCCTGGGTGGGATTGAACCACCAACCTTTTAGTTAATAGCCGTACATACTAACTGATTGCGCCACAGAGACACTTTACAAAAATAAATACTGACAAAGGCTAATAAGCATTCATCTAAAACGTTTCCTAGAAAAACTATAAAAAGTCAATAATCTGGAGAGTTTTTGTAAGATGTTTCTTCCATCAACCAACGAAGAAACACATTGGTACTTTCCCATGATGAGTGAGTGCTTCAGGATCTCTTGCACTTACATGTGCAGCAGAGTACAGCAATGGAAGCATGCTGGGCCCATAACCCAGAGGTAGGCAGATTGAAACTATCCTCTGCTATATGCATTTTTTTTTTGTTAATTAAAGTAATTCAAAACTGGGATTGATATTTTGGCTCTTTTATTTTTACTTAAAGTACAATAACTTTTACAATTTTAATTTGTTTTAATAGTATATTGACAGTATTGTTTTCTTTCAAAAATCCACTTAATTTTCTTTACCCTATTATTAAAATGGTAATTGACAAAAACAAACTACATTGTCACAAGAAGAGCAATACAAAATGTACAAGTGATATATTAAAATCATCTTTCCAGCTTGAATTTCAATGATGCATTGGGGCAACGATTTTGTGAGAAACATCTTCACCCTTAAATAAAGATTTTCTTAATTCCTTACCTGTGTGCTAATTAGATATCACCTTGTTTTCACATTAAACAGACTTCCACATGAGAAAGCAGCAAGGATGCAGTGGCGTTAATGTTTCCTGGTGTCAACTTGTATTATTTCAGTAGACATTGAAATGAGGATGCATCTTGCTGCCTTTCCAATGAAGCAAGTTTAATTTAGTAATAGGTGAAAAACCATCCTTACAAAGGTGTTAATCAGAGACTTGGCTTTGTGGACACTTTTCAGAGAACAAATTTGTTAGCATAAAAATAAAGCCAGAAAATGAAGAGCTGTTTAATCACTCAATTGGATTTTTCTGCCAGCATATTTTTTTTCTCTGCAACCCACTGCTAAATTGTGCTTCCTAGCTGTTTTTTATAAAATCACTGAATCAAATCTAACTCTGATTACATCAGAGAAGGCCAGGTACCCTACACCATAAGAGGGGGCTTGAAATTTTGACTTGTCTACTTAAATATCACCAAAATCTGATCACAAGGTCAATTACGTCCCTGGGTAGGATTTAACCACCAACCTTTTGGTTAATAGCCGTACACACTAACCAATTGCGCCACAGAGACACTTTGCAAAAAGTACATACTGACAAAGGCTAATAAGCATTCATCTAGAACGTTTCCTAGAAAAACTTTAAAAAGTCAATAATCTGGAGAGTTTTTGTAAAATGTTTCTTCCATCAACCAACGAAGAAACACATTGGTACTTTCCCATGATGAGTGAGTGCTTCAGGATCTCTTGCACTTACATGTGCAGCAGAGTACAGCAACGGAAGCATGCTGGGCCCATAACCCAGAGGTAGGCAGATTGAAACTATCCTCTGCTATATGCAATTTTTTTTTGTCAATTAAAGTAATTCAAAACTGGGATTGATATTTTGGCTCTTTTATTTTTACTTAAAGTACAATAACTTTTACCATTTTAATTTGTTTTAATAGTATATTGACAGTATTGTTTTCTTTCAAAAATCCACTTAATTTTCTTTACCCTATTATTAAAATGGTAATTGACAAAAACAAACTACATTGTCACCAGAAGAGCAATACAAAATGTACAAGTGATATATTAAAATCATCTTTCCAGCTTGAATTTCAATGATGCATTGGGGCAACGATTTTGTGAGAAACATCTTCACCCTTAAATAAAGATTTTCTTAATTCCTTACCTGTATGCTAATTAGATATCACCTTGTTTTCGCATTAAACAGACTTCAACATGAGAAAGCAGCAAGGATGCAGTGGCGTTAATGTTTCCTGGTGTCAACCTGTATTATTTCAGTAGACATTGAAATGAGGATGCATCTTGCTGCCTTTCCAATGAAACAAGTTTAATTTAGTAATAGGTGAAAAACCATCCTTACAAAGGTGTTAATCAGAGACTTGGCTTTGTGGACACTTTTCAGAGAACAAATTTGTTAGCATAAAAATAAAGCCAGAAAATGAAGAGCTGTTTAATCACTCAATTGGATTTTTCTGCCAGCATATTTTTTTTCTCTGCAACCCACTGCTAAATTGTGCTTCCTAGCTGTTTTTATAAAATCACTGAATCAAATCTAACTCTGATTACATCAGGGAAGGCCAGATACCCACACCATAACAGAGGGTTTGAAATTTTGACTTGTCGACTTAAATATCACCAAAATCTGATCACAAGGTCAATTACGTCCCTGGGTGGGATTGAACCACCAACCTTTTGGTTAATAGCCGAACACACTAACCGATTGCGCCACAGAGACACTTTGCAAAAAGTACATACTGACAAAGGCTAATAAGCATTCATCTAGAACGTTTCCTAGAAAAACTTAAAAAAGTCAATAATCTGGAGAGTTTTTGTAAGATGTTTCTTCCATCAACCAACGAAGAAACACATTGGTACTTTCCCATGATGAGTGAGTGCTTCAGGATCTCTTGCACTTACATGTGCAGCAGAGTACTGCAATGGAAGCATGCTGGGCCGATAACCCAGAGGTAGGCAGATAGAAACTATCCTCTGCTATATGCATTTTTTTTTAATTAAAGTAATCCAAAATTGGGATTGATATTTTAGCTCTTTTATTTTTACTTAAAGTACAATAACTTTTACCATTTTAATTTGTTTAATAGTATATTGACAGTATTGTTTTCTTTCAAAAATCCACTTAATTTTCTTTACCCTATTATTAAAATGGTAATTGACAAAAACAAACTACATTGTCACCAGAAGAGCAATACAAAATGTACAAGTGATATATTAAAATCATCTTTCCAGGTTGAATTTCAATGATGCATTGGGGCAACGATTTTGTGAGAAACATCTTCACCCTTAAATAAAGATTTTCTTAATTCCTTACCTGTGTGCTAATTAGATATCACCTTGTTTTCACATTAAACAGACTTCCACATGAGAAAGCAGCAAGGATGCAGTGGCGTTAATGTTTCCTGGTGTCAACCTGTATTATTTCAGTAGACATTGAAATGAGGATGCATCTTGCTGCCTTTCCAATGAAGCAAGTTTAATTTAGTAATAGGTGAAAAACCATCCTTACAAAGGTGTTAATCAGAGACTTGGCTTTGTGGACACTTTTCAGAGAACAAATTTGTTAGCATAAAAATAAAGCCAGAAAATGAAGAGCTGTTTAATCACTCAATTGGATTTTTCTGCCAGCATATTTTTTTTCTCTGCAACCCACTGCTAAATTGTGCTTCCTAGCTGTTTTTATAAAATCACGGAATCAGATCTAACTCTGATTACATCAGGGAAGGCCAGCTACCAACACCATAACAGGGGGTTTGAAATTTTGACTTGTCGACTTAAATATCACCAAAATCTGATCACAAGGTCAATTACGTCCCTGGGTGGGATTGAACCACCAACCTTTTGGTTAATAGCCGAACACACTAACCGATTGCGCCACAGATACACTTTGCAAAAAGTACGTACTGACAAAGGCTAATAAGCATTCATCTAGAACGTTTCCTAGAAAAACTTTAAAAAGTCAATAATCTGGAGAGTTTTTGTAAGATGTTTCTTCCATCAACCAACGAAGAAACACATTGGTACTTTCCCATGATGAGTGAGTGCTTCAGGATCTCTTGCACTTACATGTGCAGCAGAGTACTGCAATGGAAGCATGCTGGGCCCATAACCCAGAGGTAGGTAGATTGAAACTATCCTTTGCTATATGCATTTTTTTTGTTAATTAAAGTAATCCAAAACTGGGATTGATATTTTTGCTCTTTTATTTTTACTTAAAGTACAATAACTTTTACAATTTTAATTTGTTTTAATAGTATATTGACAGTATTGTTTTCTTTCAAAAATCCACTTAATTTTCTTTACCCTATTATTAAAATGGTAATTGACAAAAACAAACTACATTGTCACCAGAAGAGCAATACAAAATGTACAAGTGATATATTAAAATCATCTTTCCAGGTTGAATTTCAATGATGCATTGGGGCAACGATTTTGTGAGAAACATCTTCACCCTTAAATAAAGATTTTCTTAATTCCTTACCTGTGTGCTAATTAGATATCACCTTGTTTTCACATTAAACAGACTTCCACATGAGAAAGCAGCAAGGATGCAGTGGCGTTAATGTTTCCTGGTGTCAACCTGTATTATTTCAGTAGACATTGAAATGAGGATGCATCTTGCTGCCTTTCCAATGAAGCAAGTTTAATTTAGTAATAGGTGAAAAACCATCCTTACAAAGGTGTTAATCAGAGACTTGGCTTTGTGGACACTTTTCAGAGAACAAATTTGTTAGCATAAAAATAAAGCCAGAAAATGAAGAGCTGTTTAATCACTCAATTGGATTTTTCTGCCAACATATTTTTTTTCTCTGCAACCCACTGCTAAATTGTGCTTCCTAGCTGTTTTTATAAAATCACTGAATCAAATCTAACTCTGATTACATCAGGGAAGGCAAGGTACCCACACCATAACAGGGGGTTTGAAATTTTGACTTGTCGACTTAAATATCACCAAAATCTGATCACAAGGTCAATTACGTCCCTTGGTGGGATTGAAACACCAACCTTTTGGTTAATAGCCGAACACACTAACCGATTGCGCCACAGAGACACTTTGCAAAAAGTACATACTGACAAAGGCTAATAAGCATTCATCTAGAACGTTTCCTAGAAAAACTTAAAAAAGTCAATAATCTGGAGAGTTTTTGTAAGATGTTTCTTCCATCAACCAACGAAGAAACACATTGGTACTTTCCCATGATGAGTGAGTGCTTCAGGATCTCTTGCACTTACATGTGCAGCAGAGTACTGCAATGGAAGCATGCTGGGCCGATAACCCAGAGGTAGGCAGATTGAAACTATCCTCTGCTATATGCATTTTTTTTTAATTAAAGTAATCCAAAATTGGGATTGATATTTTAGCTCTTTTATTTTTACTTAAAGTACAATAACTTTTACCATTTTAATTTGTTTAATAGTATATTGACAGTATTGTTTTCTTTCAAAAATCCACTTAATTTTCTTTACCCTATTATTAAAATGGTAATTGACAAAAACAAACTACATTGTCACCAGAAGAGCAATACAAAATGTACAAGTGATATATTAAAATCATCTTTCCAGCTTGAATTTCAATGATGCATTGGGGCAACGATTTTGTGAGAAACATCTTCACCCTTAAATAAAGATTTTCTTAATTCCTTACCTGTGTGCTAATTAGATATCACCTTGTTTTTACATTAAACAGACTTCCACATGAGAAAGCAGCAAGGATGCAGTGGCGTTAATGTTTCCTGGTGTCAACCTGTATTATTTCAGTAGATATTGAAATGACGATGCATCTTGCTGCCTTTCCAATGAAGCAAGTTTAATTTAGTAATAGGTGAAAAACCATCCCTACAAAGGTGTTAATCAGATACTTGGCTTTGTGGACACTTTTCAGAGAACAAATTTGTTAGCTTAAAAATAAAGCCAGAAAATGAAGAGCTGTTTAATCACTCAATTGGATTTTTTTGCCAGCATATTTCTTTTTCTCTGCAACCCACTGCTAAATTGTGCTTCCTAGCTGTTTTTTTTTTATAAAATCACTTAATCAAATCTAACTCTGATTACATCAGAGAAGGCCAGGTACCCTACACCATAAGAGGGGGTTTGAAATTTTGACTTGTCTACTTAAAGATCACCAAAATCTGATAACAAGGTAAATTACGTCCCTGGGTGGGATTGAACCACCAACCTTTTGGTTAATAACCAAACACGCTAACTGATTGCGCCACAGAGACACTTTGCAAACGTATGTTCTGACAAACGCTAATAAGCATTCATGTAGAACGTTTCCTAGAAAAACTTTAAAAGTCAATAATCTGGAGAGTTTTTGTAAGATGTTTCTTCCATCAATCAACGAAGAAACACATTGGTACTTTCCCATGATGAGTGAGTGCTTCAGGATCTCTTGCACTTACATGTGCAGCAGAGTACTGCAATGAAAGCATTCTGGGCCCATAACCCAGAGGTAGGCAGATTGAAACTATCCTCTGCTATATGCATACTATATTATTGCATACTATGCAATAATGTTTCAATTTGCATTACCCAGCAGAATTAGCTTTGCATATATAGATATAGTGCAGCAGAATATATTGGTGGTTGTAGTCAATTGTAATTACCTGTAGGTGACAAGAAGAGAAGAAACGTAAATTCACAATCGACATCAGCTGAAGATAAATTGATACTGATTGAACGCTGCTGTTATGTGTCAATTTTATCACGCTTTGATAAAAATGCACGCTTAGATCAATAAATGCACAGCCAAATGGCTTTGCACAGCCTACACCATTGGACTTAAGTAGAAGACTATTACAAGTGAAACCAATAATTGAAATCTGTAACCACACCCCACCCCCTCAAATGCCAGGCAATAAATTACCTTAAAAACAACAACCAGGCATTCCACAAAGATTAAACTGGGTCTATATCATTCAAAACTTTAAAAAAGTACTTCAAAATCACATACTATGCAATAATGTTTCAATTTGCATTACCCAGCAGAATTAGCATTGCATATATAGATATAGTGCAGCAGAATATAATGGTGGTTGTAGTCAATTGTAATTACTCAGCAGAATTAGCTTTGCATATATAGATATAGTGCAGCAGAATATATTGGTGGTTGTAGTCAATTGTAATTACCCAGCAGAATTAGCTTGCATATATAGATATAGTGCAGCAGAATATATTGGTGGTTGTATTCAATTGTAATTACCCAGCAGAATTAGCTTTGCATATATATAGTGCAGCAGAATATATTGGTGGTTGTAGTCAATTGTAATTACCCAGCAGCAGCTCTACTGCACTCAACATCACCAGTGCTCACAATATATATAATGCTATATACTATGCCATAGTGGTGCTTACTATATAACACCTCCTACTGCGTTCCCCCTGGCAATGAGCATGACACCCAGAGAGTGAAACCCCTGGCAATGAGCATGACACCCAGCACGTGAAACTCTTGGCGTTGAGCAGTTTTTGTAAAAGTAATTAGAAGCTTTACTGTAGGGCATAGTGTATCACAGATATTGTGGTGAGTGACATAATATGTTCCAAAGGGCATTAATGTGTGGGGCTTAACATGGTGGAAATGACTGTACTTTTTTCCCTGTGGTGGCCGAGGTCTGTTGGTGCAGGGTCAAGAACTGGGGTGTAAGGTAGTCTTTGCCTGAAAGGCTACGCCCATTTTATGGAGACCATACCCATTTTTGCGAGGTCACGCCCCCCCATCCCGTTCGGAGCGCTCATGCAAATATAGTTTTTTTTATATATATATATGGGGGAGGGGCACAATTTTTAATGCCAATGGTGGCGGGGGGCACGCATTTTTAAATCTCGCATTTGAAGCCAAATTGTTTAGAAACACCCCTGCAAGAAAATATCTGCAAATCCAATGTTACCATAAGTGTGGCATATACCTGCGCTTGCTCGCGGGGTGAGAACATCTCCCTAATTTAATTCAGCGATATGAATAGAGGTTGTGCAGCAGCCACAGAAAGGGTTAATCTCTGCAGCTTGTCACTAAATTACATTGTTGCAATTTTAGCTGGGAGCTGCAATAATTACTCTAATACATAACACAACCAACACTTCTATATTCACACAATATACTGCATGGTGAATATAGAAGTGGTGCTTGCTAAACAGCACCTCCTACTGCATTCCACATCACCGCTGGTCACACTCATATCAGGCCCATAATGCTGTATACTATGCCATAGTGGTGCTTACTATATAACACCAGGTGCTGTGCAGTGGTCAAAACACACTAACTGGTCCCATGCTGTTGTTGAACTAAAGGCCTATACACACGATGAGATTCGGTCTATGCTAATAGGTTTAAAAAGGTTACATAAAAGCTACTTTGGGGTATATGCAATTCACGGCGAATCGCGGCAAATTATGGCCGTTTTTAAATTCGACACAATTCGACATGTGAATTCCGGCAGGTGGCTGCCGGAATTCACCATATTCAATGAAAAACGGATTCGACAGTCCCGCGGGCGAAAAACGGCCAATTTGCCGTATTTTGCCGCGAATTAAAAAAACGGGAAAAAACGGGAAAAACACGAAAAAAAAAATGGCGTGGGGTCCCCCCTCCAAAGCATAACCAGCCTCGGGCTCTTCGAGCTGGTCCTGGTTCCAAAAATGCGGGGGGAAAATTGGGCAGGGATCCCCCGTATTTTTAAAACCAGCACCGGGCTCTGCGCCTGGTGCTGGTGCAAAAAATACGGGGGACAAAAAGAGTAGGGGTCCCCCGTATTTTTTACACCAGCATCGGGCTCCACTAGCTGGACAGATAATGCCACAGCCGGGGGTCACTTTTATGCAGTGCCCTGCGGCCGTGGCATTAAATATCCAACTAGTCACCCCTGGCCGGGGTACCCTGGGGGAGTGGGGACCCCTTCAATCAAGGGGTCCCCAGCCACCCAAGGGCAAGGGGTGAAGCCCGAGGCTGTCCCCCCCATCCAATGGCTGCGGATGGGAGGCTGATAGCCTAGAGTAAAATGACAAGAATATTGTTTTTTCCAGAAGAACTACAAGTCCCAGCAAGCCTCCCCCGCATACTGGTACTTGGAGAACCACAAGTACCAGCATGCGGGAGAAAAACGGGCCCGCTGGTACCTGTAGTTCTACTGGGAAAAAATACCCAAATAAAAACAGGACACAGACACCGTGACAGTAAAACTTTATTACACACTGCCGACACATTCATACTTACCTATGTTGACACGCCGACTGCCACGGTCTCCGACGATCCGAGGGTACCTGTGAAAAAAATTATACTCACCTTCCAGCGTCCAGAGGTACATCCACGTCCAGAGATACATCCACGTACTTGGCAAAAAAAGAAAACGGACACACGGACCACCGGACTGAAAGGGGTCCCATGCTGACACATGAGACCCCTTACCCCGAATGCCGGGACACCACGTGACTCCTGTCACTGAAGTCCCTTCAGCCAATCAGGAAGCGCTACTTCCGTGGCGCTCACCTGATTGGCTGTGCGCTGTCTGTGCTGTGACAGCGCATCGCACAGCTCCGTCCATTATATTCAATGGTGGGAACTTAGCGGCTAGCGGTGAGGTCACCCGCCGGTCAGCGGCTGACCGCGGGTAACCCCACCGCTGACGGCAAAGTTCCCACCATTGAAACTAATGGACCGAGCTGTGCGATGCGCTGTCACAGCACAGACAGCGCACAGCCAATCAGGTGAGCGCCACGGAAGTAGCGCTTCCTGATTGGCTGAAGGGACTTCAGTGACAGGAGTCACGTGGTGTCCCGGCATTCGGGGTAAGGGGTCTCATGTGTCAGCATGGGACCCCTTTCAGTCCGGTGGTCCGTGTGTCCATTTTCTTTTTTTGCCAAGTACGTGGATTTATCTCTGGACCCTGGCTGAGGTGAGTATATTGAACTTTTCTTTTCAGGTATCCGTGGATTCTACATGGAGAAGAGGACCGATGTCGGCGTGTGAACATAGGTAAGTATGTGTGTGTCGGCAGTGTGTAATAAAGTTTTACTGTCACGGTGCCTGTGTCCTGTTTTTATTTGGGTATTTTTTTCCCAGTAGTACTACAGGTACCAGCGGGCCCGTTTTTCTCCCGCATGCTGGTACTTGTGGTTCTCCAAGTACCAGCTTGCGGGGGAGGCTTGCTGGGACTTGTAGTACTACTGGAAAAAACAATATTCTTGTCATTTTACTCAAGGCTATCAGCCTCCCATCCGCAGCCCTTGGATGGGGGGGACAGCCTCGGGCTTCACCCCTGGCCCTTGGGTGGCTGGGGGGGGGACCCCTTGATTGAAGGGGTCCCCACTCCCCCAGGGTACCCCGGCCAAGGGTGACTAGTTGGATATTTAATGCCACGGCCGCAGGGCACTGTATAAAAGTGACCCCCGGCTGTGGCATTATCTGTCCAGCTAGTGGAGCCCGATGCTGGTGTAAAAAATACGGGGGACCCCTGCTCGTTTTGTCCCCCGTATTTTTTGCACCAGCACCAGGCGCAGAGCCCGGTGCTGGTTTTAAAAATACGGGGGATCCCTGCCCAATTTTTCCCCGCATTTTTAGAACCAGGACCAGCTCGAAGAGCCCGAGGCTGGTTATGCTTTGGAGGGGGGACCCCACGCCATTTTTTTTTTAAATTTTCCCGTTCCAGCACTAAAAAATAAATAAATAAATAATATTTTAAAAAATATATAAATAATACTTGTGCCTCCAAAAAAAAAAAAAAAAAAAAAAAGTACCTAATCCCTTCTAATATAAATAGATATGCTATTCCCACAAAAAAAAACACACAAAAAAAACATGTTTAAATTTTTTTTTATTGTTTTCACCCTCCAAAGTGTGACGGATTGAAAATGACGAATTTACTGTCTAAAAGCACTGCTGTCGAATTTCCAAACTTGAATTGAATATGCTTTTGTAGAATTGCAGCACTTGTATCATTGCAGAAAAGTCGAATTTGCAAAAAGTCGAATTTCAAAAAGTCGAATTTTGAAAGTCCGTTTTTTTGACGGAAAGCACTGAATTGCATTGACGATTTTTTTTTTTTTGGGGGAAAATGACCCGAAATTCGACAATTTCGGGAATTCGACCACAATTGCATATACCCCTTTATGTATTTATTAATTAAAGTTTTTAAGTTGTATTTTACAACCATACAATGATATGATATATAATGTATCGTATAATCATTACATAATGTTGATGGCATTGAATAGTCTCTTCCTTGACTAGTGGCAGCAGCTTCAGCACTAGGTGGAAGTGGATCTTGAGCTTTCCCTATTTTACCCTCCACCTTTTTGTTCTCCATTTTTTAATGTGTGGAATTATATGCCAGTAATATATCTGGAATTAGACGGTGGTAATGTCTGGAATTAGATACCACTAGATAGATACCAGATATCACTGTGACTGGAATGATGACATATGCACAGTGACAGGACACTACCACAGCACCCTACAGCAGCCATATGCGGCACAAGACACTGGAGTATTAGTAATGTACTGTAGTATACTGAGCACCACAAGACAATGAGCAGTGATACGGAGCACTGATGAGATTACTAGAACTGACACTGAGCAGCCAGATGCAGCACTGGACTATTAGTAATGTTCTGTAGTATACTGAGCACCACAATGCAGCACAAGACAATGAGCAGTGATACTGAGCACTGATGAGGATACTAGAACTGACACTGAGCAGCAAGATGCAGCACTGGACTATTAGTAATGTACTCTAGTATACTGAGCACCACAATGCAGCACAAGACAATGAGCAGTGATACTGAGCACTGATGAGGATACTACTGAGAACTGACACTGAGCAGGAGAGACACACTACAATTTCATCTTGCGCCTCTTTTTTTATTTATCTTTGCATCATGTGCTGTTTGGGGCTATTTTTTTAAGTACCATCCTGTCTGACACTGCAGTGCCACTCCTAGATGGGCCAGGTGTTTGTGCTGCCCAATTGGGTCGCTTAGCTTAGTCATCCAGGGACCTTGGTGCAAATTTTAGGACTAAAAATAATATTGGGAGGTGTGAGGTGTTCAGAATAGACTGGAAAGGAGTAGAAATTATGGTTATTGAGCTTAATACTATAGGATCAAAATTACCCCCAAATTCTATGATTTTAGCTGTTTGAGGGTTTAAAAAAAAATCACCCGAATACAAAACCCAAAAGGTGGTTTTGCCAAAACGCGTCCGTATCCAAAACACAACTGCGGATCCGAATCCAAAACCAAAACATGAAACACGAAAAATGCCCGCTGCACATCTCTAGTTAGGGGAGAAGCATGTAGCCTTGTAGACTATGCACAGCTATATCTAGAAAAATATACGATCTAATCTTTAACCAACCAATGCAAGAAAGTATTTAATGTGAAAATACGAAACACTAGACTAATTGGAGGTGCGCCCTAAAGCAAATTACAATGTTAGGATTAGGGGGTTCGGAAAGACCTCTAGTGTATACACTACTATATACATTTTAAGAAAGAAAGGTACAAATTACATATTCACATTGCATCTATGGGCTGGATTCAAATGTCCCTTTCCTCCCTCAATCGTGCCCGTCAGCAGCTATTCTAATGTTGCTGCCAACGGGTGCGACATGTTTATTTCAGCTCGCTACCCCCAGGGGAAACAAGCTGAAATGTGTGCAAAGAGACCCATTTGGGCAACCAAACGGTGTCTTTTCACGATCGCGCCCATTACTTTATTCAGGTTTAGGTGCTTTGTGCACCTAAACCAGAGTGTAATGGGCGCAATAATTGAGGGCATTTGAATTTCCCTTATATGTGTGTGTGTGTGATATACACACAGACACACATACTATGGCCCTCATTCCGAGTTGATCGCTCAGTATTTTTCTTCGCATCGCAGTGAAAATCCGCTTAGTACGCATGCGCAATGTTCGCACTGCGACTGCGCCAAGTAACTTTACTATGAAGAAAGTATTTTTACTCACGGCTTTTTCTTCGCTCCGGCGATCGTAATGTGATTGACAGGAAATGGGTGTTACTGGGCGGAAACACGGCGTTTCAGGGGCGTGTGGCTGAAAACGCTACCGTTTCCGGAAAAAAACGCAGGAGTGGCCGGAGAAACGGTGGGAGTGCCTGGCCGAACGCTGGGTGTGTTTGTGACGTCAACCAGGAACGACAAGCACTGAACTGATCGCACAGGCAGAGTAAGTCTGGAGCTACTCTGAAACTGCTAAGTAGTTAGTAATCGCAATATTGCGAATACATCGGTCGCAATTTTAAGAAGCTAAGATTCACTCCCAGTAGGCGGCGGCTTAGCGTGTGTAACTCTGCTAAATTCGCCTTGCGACCGATCAACTCGGAATGAGGGCCTATATTTCTTTATATAATGGACACCTCAGTTTCTATTCATTCATGTCCTGCCCCCTACTCTGTCAGACCCCTTCCCCTCTACTTTTCTGACCCCAAACGCCACTCATTCTTGTTGAGTGCTGGTGGGCCCATTCAGAATTTTGCTATGGGGACCACAAAGGTCTAGTTACGTCACTGGGCAGGGTTATAGAGGAGGCGGTGCAAGGCATCCTGGGAACAGTCAAAGCTTTAGCCTGTTGGTGCCTTGGATCAAGATCCAACTCTACACACCTATGTTAGTGTAGTGCCTTTTGGGGTTAAGGTTTTACAGAAAGTTACAGGTTTTTTTAATTTAGTAAAATATGCCCCATTTTAAAGATAGGGCATTTAAATTTGTTGCACCTGTGCAGTACATAGCAGCCTGCAGGGCATGTACAGTGGCTTCATTTGGGTGCACATACATTGCCGGCTCCTGGTCGCAAACTGAAATTATTGTGTGTAAGTGTAATTAGCTGTGTTTATGTCATACAGGGGGGTGGGGGAGGTTTGTGGTTGGTGGGGGGCACGCTGTGTGATTATTATCCTGCATCTATACATACATGCGCTGACACCTGGACATACACTGATGTACCCACACCTAATATCCATACATACACACCCTGACACCTGGACATACACTAACATTCCCACACCTGCATCTATACATACACACGCTGACACCTGGACATACACCAACATACAAGCACCTGCATCTATATATACACGCGCTGACAAATGGACATACACCGACGTACCCACACTTGCATCTATACATACATGCACTGACATCTGGACATACAAGCACCTGCATCTATACATACACGCGCTGACATCTGAACCTACACTGACGTTCCCACACCTGCATCTATACATACACATTCTGACACCTGGACATACACAGACGTACCCACACCTGCATCTATACATACACGCGTTGACACCTGGACGCACACCGACGTACACACACCTACATCTATATATGCATGGATGCAAATGTGGGTACGTTGTAGCATACCGCTGTGTTTCACCAACCATCACAGCGCTCTCCCCCTATTTTCTTTCATTACTCACGTGAGTTACATATGAACTTTAACTGCAGTAAATAAGAGGCGTTGGTTACAACTGTTGCTGTTCATCCACAAGAAGGAATTTAATGTATCAATTACAATTGGAAAGTAACGATTTAATTACAACAGCTGTATCCAGGAGGATTTTTTGGACACTTTAATAGACATTCCGTTGTCATCAAGGGCAATATGAAATAGATACTGATTACATTTAGATATGGATAGTGGTGCCTATATATGTTGACTCCATTGTATTTTGTTGAATGTGGGTTTCTTCTGTCTATATATATTTTTTTTTAAATAAAGAGCTTGTATATTCTATTTTTTGCGCTCCCTTGATAACAAGTGTGATTATCTTTAAAATTTGGTTTATTATTGGTAGAACAGTACTAACTATGGGAGCAGCATTTTATAATATATGGTAAAAATTAATAGATGTATAAAGATTAAATAAGCAACAAATTGGTGAAATAGATAAGTTTTGATAGGAGCGCTGGGTTCTATATATATATATATATTGACATTTGGTTATATATATGTATAGACTTTATAAATTCTTGACAGAGATGTGCCTGAGCAGCAGCCCTCCCCAGCCCTATCTCAAATCATACTTATTTTGCATAGGAGATACCATGGTCATGAAGATTGTTCTCCCAGGGTGAGGTTCATTCATTGCATTCTGGGTATGCTGATCCCTGTGATTTCCCCAAATGTGGGAAACTGGACTGCATTATTTGTGGTAGTGAGGTACTGTGTTTGTGCTTTCCTCTGGTCAGCTCTGGTAAAAGTCAGATTTCTTTATCTCAGATCTTCCTCTAGCCTTGTTCTTCTTTCGAGAGTTCCCTTGTGCTGCCTCAGTTGGATCTCCTTCACTTGACAGGGGGGTGCCCGAGCAGCGACCCTCCCCAGCTCTAGCCCAACTCCTACTTACCTGCCAGGTGAGATACTATGATCATGAAGGTGCTTCTCCCAGGGCAAGGCTCACCCATTGCACTCTGGGTGTGCTGCTCCTGCGGTTTCCCCAAATGTTGGACACTTGATTGCATAATTTGTGTTTTCCCTGGTCGGCTCTCGTATAATATAGATCTCTTTGTCTCAGGTCTCTCTCCAGCCTAGTTTGCTGTCTGTTTCCACTTCTCTTTTCTTGAGCCACTCCCTTCTATGCCCTTGCTCACTATCCTGACTTCTCCAGTCTGCTTACTTTGTGCCTTCCAACGCACAATACAAACTACAGGTAGTGCTGCAGGGCCCACGCCCTTTTACTTGCCTTACAGAGCAGCTCTGGAGCTGTTACAGTGCCCAGCTGCTGCAAGAAATCAGCTTGAATGCTTCAGGGGCTGGGGCATAGCCAACATGAGCCCCACACCGAAGGAGGGTGGAGGTGTTTAATGTGAACTAGGGGTCATCCAAGCGCCGCAAAAGGCCGTAATGCCCTGCACGCCCCTTTTCTCTTTTCATATGCAGACGAGGGTTGACGCCAACTTTGACCCACTGCTTGGATGACATCACCATATGCAAATCCATCTGCTGCAGGCCTTCCCCCAGGAATGCTTGCACTAGTTGTTGCATTTGGTTTGTTGTTTGGGGGTGCTTCAGTATTAGGCAGCCTTCTGCCCTCCCATGTTCATCTGAAAATATGTGTTCTCCCTGCAGTTGTTGTCCCCAGATGAGAGTTTCCTTATGCTGCCTCAGTCGTTAACCGTGGCTGGATCTTATTGGCACTCGCGGTCGGGATATTCCTCCCTGCCGTGGGGTAGAGACCTCCTTTTGCTCGGTCTCAAATTGCTTTTTCCCCTTCACCGCTGTCTTTACATCAGACGTCCGCCGTGATGTAGCTCGTTCATGAATGGGCTTATATCTCAGCAATCAGAGTGTCTGGTAGTCACCTTCCTTACGCGTTTCTCCGCTGTTATCCAAGAGCGGTTTCGTCAGAGGATACATCAGCAGCCTAGCAGGCTCTTTTTAAAATGCACCGGACCAATAGCATTACTAATTAGTTGATTGGATATATACATGTACTAATTGGATGCATACATGTAATGACTCACATATGGAACAACTTTCTAATTGCAATTGCACATATAAAGGCATTTCATAATATAAAAATAAGCAACATGGTGATTAAAAATAATAATAAAATAAGCAACAAGGTGGTTTAAAAAATAACAGAAAATATATAATCTATATACAGATTAACCTCTAATCTTTCAATCAATACCTCATCTCTATAATCACATACACATAATTCAGAGACCCAGCACTAAGGATCCCCATTTACTTATATAAAACCTTTTAGGGTAACATAAATCCAACCCACTACTAAAGCAGCTCTTGTGGCGCAGGGGAAACATCACCTGCACTCTATGCAGCGAGTCCCATGTTCGAATCCAACCCGCTCAGCTTAACATCCATATTATTTATTTACTTTTAATGGGATCATTCTATCAATTCATTTTTACCTTTAATTTTTGTTAATATTATTTCTATATTTCATTATTTTAACCCCTGGAATAATTACATTGCTGCTTAAACAACAAAAAGAATTGAAGAAAGAATAATTATTAAACAGACAATTTAAGGATTCGAAGATTTAAAGATTTAAAGATGTAAAAATTTAAAACAGGGAGGGGGGGGGGAGGGAGGGGGGCCTTTTGGGAGAAGGAGGGAAAAAAAATAAAAAAATAAAAAATATATATATATAGAACCAAGAGAAAGTGTAAAAAGAGGATGGAGGAAGAAATCTGATGTTCATCATTACTAGTGGATTTTACTAAAGAACTTTAAAGGAACACACACAACAGGATTATACAGTTTCATACTAAGAGGAATGCTGTTCCCAAAATAGCTACTTCTAATAATTTTGTTTATTTATTAAACATACAATAAATGGATATTCAATAAATAATATATTAGGTAAATCAATAGATAAAATCTTCAGAGACTGCCAATGTTGTTCAGTTCGATGCTCTCAATCAGACCATCAGGTGTAGGGGTACCCAAAGAAAAAATCCAAAATGCCTCCCTTGTCAAGTAAAGGAGATTCAACTGAGGCAGCACAAGGGAACTCTCATCTGGGGACAACAACTGCAGGGAGAACACATATTTTCAGATGAACATGGGAGGGCAGAAGGCTGCCTAATACTGAAGCACCCCCAAACAACAAACCAAATGCAACAACTAGTACAAGCATTCCTTGGGGAAGGTCTGCAGAAGATGGAATTGCATACGGTGATGTCATCCAAGCAGTGGGCCAAAGTTGGCTGGAACCCTTATCTGCATATGAAAAGAGAAAAGGGGTATGCAGGGCATGGCGGCCTTTTGCTGCGCTTGGATGACCCCTAGTTCGCATTAAACACCCCCACCCTCCTTCGGTGTGGGGCTCATGTTGGCCATGCCCCAGCCCCTGAAGCATTCAAGCTGATTTCTTGCAGCAGCTGGGCACTGTAACAGCTCCAGAGCTGCTCTGTAAGGCAACTAAAAGGGTGTGGGCCCTGCAGCACTACCTGTAGTTCGCATTGTGCGTTGGAAGGCACAAAGTAAGCAGACGGGAGAAGTCAGGGTAGTGCGCAAGGGCATAGAAGGGAGCGGCTCAAGAAAAGAGAAGTGGAAACAGTCAGCAAACTAGGCTGGAGAGAGACCTGAGACAAAGAGATCTGAATTATATGAGAGCCGACCAGGGGAAACACAAATTATGCAGTCAAGTTTCCCACATTTGGGGAATTCAAAGGGGCAGCACACCCAGAGTGCAATGGGTGAGCCTTGCCCTGGGAGAAGCACCTACATGATCATAGTATCTCACCTGGCAGGTAAGTAGGAGTTGGGCTAGAGCTGGGGAGGGTCGCTGCTCGGGCACCCCCCTGTCAAGTGAAGGAGATCCAACTGAGGCAGCACAAGGGAACTCTCGAAAGAAGAACAAGGCTAGAGGAAGATCTGAGACAAAGAAATCTGACTTTTACCAGAGCTGACCAGAGGAAAGCACAAACACAGTCCCCCACTACCACAAATAATGCAGTCGAGTTTCCCACATTTGGGGAAATCACAGGGGTCAGCATACCCAGAATGCAATGAATGAACCTCACCCTGGGAGAACAATCTTCATGACCATGGTATCTCCTATGCAAAATAAGTATGATTTGGGATAGGGCTGGGGAGGGCCGCTGCTCAGGCATATCTCTGTCAAGTAAAGGAGATTCAACTGAGGCAGCACAAGGGAACTCTCATCTGGGGACAACAACTGCAGGGAGAACACATATTTTCAAATGAACATGGGAGGGCAGAAGGCTGCCTAATACTGAAGCACCCCCAAACAACAAACCAAATGCAACAACTAGTACAAGCATTCCTGGGGGAAGGTCTGCAGAAGACGGATTTGCATACAGTGATGTCATCCAAGCAGTGGGCCAAAGTTGGCTGGAACCCTCATCTGCATATGAAAAGAGAAAAGGGGTATGCAGGGCATGGCGGCCTTTTGCGGCGCTTGGATGACCCTTAGTTCGCATTAAACACCCCCACCCTCCTTCGGTGTGGGGCTCATGTTGGCAATGCCCGAGCATTCAAGCTGATTTCTTGCAGCAGCTTGGCACTGTAACAGCTCCAGAGCTGCTCTGTAAGGCAAGTAACAGGTTGTGGGCCATGCAGCACTACCTGTAGTTTGCATTGTGCATTGGAAGGCACAAAGTAAGCAGACAGGAGAAGTCAGGATAGTGCACAAGGGTATAGAAGGGAGGGGCTCAAAAAAAAAGAAGTGGAAACAGACAGCAAACTAGGCTGGAGAGAGACCTTAGACAAAGAGATCTGAATTATATGAAAGCCGACCAGTGGAAACACAAATTATGCAGTCAAGATTCCCACATTGGGGGAAATCACAGGGGCAGCACACCCAGAGTGCAATGGGTGAGCCTTGCCCTGGGAGAAGCACCTTCATGATCATAGTATCTCACCTGGCAGGTAAGTAGGAGTTGGGCTAGAGCTGGGGAGGGTCGCTGCTCGGGCACCCCCCTGTCAAGTGAAGGAGATCCAACTGAGGCAGCACAAGGGAACTCTCGAAAGAAGAACAAGGCTAGAGGAAGATCTGAGACAAAGAAATCTGACTTTTACCAGAGCTGACCAGAGGAAAGCACAAACACAGTCCCCCACTACCACAAATAATGCAGTCGAGTTTCCCACATTTGGGGAAATCACAGGGGTCAGCATACCCAGAATGCAATGAATGAACCTCACCCTGGGAGAACAATTTTCATGACCATGGTATCTCCTATGCAAAATAAGTATGATTTGGGATAGGGCTGGGGAGGGCCGCTGCTCAGGCACATCTCTGTCAAGTAAAGGAGATTCAACTGAGGCAACACAAGGGAACTCTCATCTGGGGACAACAACTGCAGGGAGAACACATATTTTCAAATGAACATGGGAGGGCAGAAGGCTGCCTAATACTGAAGCACCCCCAAACAACAAACCAAATGCAACAACTAGTACATGCATTCCTGGGGGAAGGTCTGCAGAAGACGGATTTGCATACAGTGATGTCATCCAAGCAGTGGGCCAAAGTTGGCTGGAACCCTCATCTGCATATGAAAAGAGAAAAGGGGTATGCAGGGCATGGCGGCCTTTTGCGGCGCTTGGATGACCCTTAGTTCGCATTAAACACCCCCACCCTCCTTCGGTGTGGGGCTCATGTTGGCGATGCCCCAGCCCCTGAAGCATTCAAGCTGATTTCTTGCAGCATCTGGGCACTGTAACAGCTCCATAGCTGCTCTGTAAGGCAAGTTAAAGGGTGTGGGTCCTGCAGCACTACCTGTAGTTCGCATTGTGCATTGGAAGGCACAAAGTAAGCAGACGGGAGAAGTCAGGATAGTGCGCAAGGGCATAGAAGGGAGCGGCTCAAGAAAAGAGAAGTGGAAACAGACAGCAAACTAGGCTGGAGAGAGACCTGAGACAAAGAGATCTGAATTATACGAGAGCCGACCAGGGGAAACACAAATTATGCAGTCAAGTGTCCCACATTTGGGGAAATCGCAGGAGCAGCACACCCAGAGTGCAATGGGTGAGCCTTGCCCTGGGAGAAGCACCTTCATGATCATAGTATCTCACCTGGCAGGTAAGTAGGAGTTGGGCTATAGCTGGGGAGGGTCGCTGCTCAAGCACCCCTCTGTCAAGTGAAGGAGATCCAACTGAGGCAGCACAAGGGAACTCTCAAAAGAAGAATAAGGCTAGAGGAAGAAATGAGACAAAGAAATCTGACTTTTACCAGAGCTGACCAGAGGAAAGCACAAACACAGTCCCCCACTACTACAAATAATGCAGTCAAGTTTCCCACATTTGGGGAAATCACAGGGGTCAGCATACCCAGAATGCAATGAATGACCCTCACCCTGGGGGAACAATCTTCTTGACCATGGTATCTCCTATGCAAAATAAGTATGATTTGAGATAGGGCTAGGAAGGTCCGCTGCTCAGGCACATCTCTGTCAAGTAAAGGAGATTCAACTGAGGCAGCACAAGGGAACTCTCATCTGGGGACAACAACTGCAGGGAGAACACATATTTTCAGATGAACATGGGAGGGCAGAAGGCTGCCTAATACTGAAGCACCCCCAAACAACAAACCAAATGCAACAACTAGTGCAAGCATTCCTGGGGGAAGGCCTGCAGCAGATTGATTTGCATATGGTAATGCCATCCAAGCAGTGGGTCAAAGTTGGCTTCAACCCTCGTCTGCATATGAAAAGAGAAAAGGTGCGTGCAGGGCATGGCGGCCTTTTGCGGCGCTTGGATGACCCCTAGTTCGCATTAAACACCTCCACCCTCCTTCGGTGTGGGGCTCATGTTGGCTATGCCCCAGCCCCTGAAGCATTCAAGCTGATTTCTTGCAGCAGCTGGGCACTGTAACATCCCCAGAGCTGCTCTGTAAGGCAAGTAAAAGGGTGTGGGCCCTGCAGCACTACCTGTAGTTTGCATTGTGCATTGGAAAGCACAAAGTAAGCAGACGGGAGAAGTCAGGATAGTGCGCAAGGGCATAGAAGGGAGCGGCTCAAGAAAAGAGAAGTGGAAACAGACAGCAAACTAGGCTGGAGAGAGACCTGAGACAAAGAGATCTGAATTATACGAGAGCCGACCAGGGGAAACACAAATTATGCAGTCAAGTTTCCCACATTTGGGGAAATCGCAGGAGCAGCACACCCAGAGTGCAATGGGTGAGCCTTGCACTGGGAGTAGCAACTTCCTGATCATAGTATCTCACCTGGCAGGTAAGTAGGAGTTGGGCTAGAGCTGGGGAGGGTCGCTGCTCGGGCACCCCCCTGTCAAGTGAAGGAGATCCAACTGAGGCAGCACAAGGGAACTCTCGAAAGAAGAACAAGGCTAGAGGAAGATCTGAGACAAAGAAATCTGACTTTTACCAGAGCTGACCAGAGGAAAGCACAAACACAGTCCCCCACTATCACAAATAATGCAGTCGAGTTTCCCACATTTGGGGAAATCACAGGGGTCAGCATACCCAGAATGCAATGAATGAACCTCACCCTGGGAGAACAATCTTCATGACCATGGTATCTCCTATGCAAAATAAGTATGATTTGGGATAGGGCTGGGGAGGGCCGCTGCTCAGGCATATATCTGTCAAGTAAAGAAGATTCAACTGAGGCAGCACAAGGGAACTCTCATCTGGGGACAACAACTGCAGGGAGAACACATATTTTCAAATGAACATGGGAGGGCAGAAGGCTGCCTAATACTGAAGCACCCCCAAACAACAAACCAAATGCAACAACTAGTACAAGCATTCCTGGGGGAAGGTCTGCAGAAGACGGATTTGCATACAGTGATGTCATCCAAGCAGTGGGCCAAAGTTGGCTGGAACCCTCATCTGCATATGAAAAGAGAAAAGGGGTATGCAGGGCATGGCGGCCTTTTGCTGCGCTTGGATGACCCTTAGTTCGCATTAAACACCCCCACCCTCCTTCGGTGTGGGGCTCATGTTGGCAATGCCCCAGCCCCTGAAGCATTCCAACTGATTTCTTGCAGCAGCTGGGCACTGTAACAGCTCCAGAGCTGCTCTGTAAGGCAACTAAAAGGGTGTGGGCCCTGCAGCACTACCTGTAGTTCGCATTGTGCGTTGGAAGGCACAAAGTAAGCAGACGGGAGAAGTCAGGATAGTGCGCAAGGGCATAGAAGGGAGCGGCTCAAGAAAAGAGAAGTGGAAACAGACAGCAAACTAGGCTGGAGAGAGACCTGAGACAAAGAGATCTGAATTATACGAGAGCCGACCAGAGGAAACACAAATTATGCAATCAAGTGTCCCACATTTGGGGAAATCGCAGGAGCAGCACACCCAGAGTGCAATGGGTGAGCCTTGCCCTGGGAGAAGCACCTTCCTGATCATAGTATCTCACCTGGCAGGTAAGTAGGAGTTGGGCTAGAGCTGGGGAGGGTCGCTGCTCGGGCACCCCCCTGTCAAGTGAAGGAGATCCAACTGAGGCAGCACAAGGGAACTCTCGAAAGAAGAACAAGGCTAGAGGAAGATCTGAGACAAAGAAATCTGACTTTTACCAGAGCTGACCAGAGGAAAGCACAAACACAGTCCCCCACTACCACAAATAATGCAGTCGAGTTTCCCACATTTGGGGAAATCACAGGGGTCAGCATACCCAGAATGCAATGAATGAACCTCACCCTGGGAGAACAATCTTCATGACCATGGTAACTCCTATGCAAAATAAGTATGATTTGGGATAGGGCTGGGGAGGGCCGCTGCTCAGGCATATCTCTGTCAAGTAAAGGAGATTCAACTGAGGCAGCACAAGGGAACTCTCATCTGGGGACAACAACTGCAGGGAGAACACATATTTTCAAATGAACATGGGAGGGCAGAAGGCTGCCTAATACTGAAGCACCCCCAAACAACAAACCAAATGCAACAACTAGTACAAGCATTCCTGGGGGAAGGTCTGCAGAAGACGGATTTGCATACAGTGATGTCATCCAAGCAGTGGGCCAAAGTTGGCTGGAACCCTCATCTGCATATGAAAAGAGAAAAGGGGTATGCAGGGCATGGCGGCCTTTTGTGGCGCTTGGATGACCCTTAGTTCGCATTAAACACCCCCACCCTCCTTCGGTGTGGGGCTCATGTTGGCAATGCCCCAGCCCCTGAAGCATTCAAGCTGATTTCTTGCAGCAGCTGGGCACTGTAACAGCTCCAGAGCTGCTCTGTAAGGCAAGTAAAAGGGTGTGGGTCCTGCAGCACTACCTGTAGTTCGCATTGTGCATTGGAAGGCACAAAGTAAGCAGACGGGAGAAGTCAGGATAGTGCGCAAGGGCATAGAAGGGAGCGGCTCAAGAAAAGAGAAGTGGAAACAGACAGCAAACTAGGCTGGAGAGAGACCTGAGACAAAGAGATCTGAATTATACGAGAGCCGACCAGGGGAAACACAAATTATGCAGTCAAGTGTCCCACATTTGGGGAAATCGCAGGAGCAGCACACCCAGAGTGCAATGGGTGAGCCTTGCCCTGGGAGAAGCAGCTTCATGATCATAGTATCTAACCTGGCAGGTAAGTAGGAGTTGGGCTATAGCTGGGGAGGGTCGCTGCTCAAGCACCCTTCTGTCAAGTGAAGGAGATCCAACTGAGGCAGCACAAGGGAACTCTCAAAAGAAGAATAAGGCTAGAGGAAGAAATGAGACAAAAAAATCTGACTTTTACCAGAGCTGACCAGAGGAAAGCACAAACACAGTCCCCCACTACTACAAATAATGCAGCCAAGTTTCCCACATTTGGGGAAATCACAGGGGTCAGCATACCCAGAATGCAATGAATGACCCTCACCCTGGGAGAACAATCTTCTTGACCATGGTATCTCCTATGCAAAATAAGTATGATTTGAGATAGGGCTGGGGAGGGCCGCTGCTCAGGCACATCTCTGTCAAGTAAAGGAGATTCAACTGAGGCAGCACAAGGGAACTCTCATCTGGGGACAACAACTGCAGGGAGAACACATATTTTCAGATGAACATGGGAGGGCAGAAGGCTGCCTAATACTGAAGCACCCCCAAACAACAAACCAAATGCAACAACTAGTGCAAGCATTCCTGGGGGAAGGCCTACAGCAGATGGATTTGCATATGGTGATGTCATCCAAGCAGTGGGCCAAAGTTGGCTGGAACCCTCATCTGCATATGAAAAGAGAAAAGGGGTATGCAGGGCATGGCGGCCTTTTGCGGCGCTTGGATGACCCTTAGTTCGCATTAAACACCCCCACCCTCCTTCGGTGTGGGGCTCATGTTGGCAATGCCCCAGCCCCTGAAGCATTCAAGCTGATTTCTCTGCAGCAGCTGGGCACTGTAACAGCTCCAGAGCTGCTCTGTAAGGCAAGTTAAAGGGTGTGGGTCCTGCAGCACTACCTGTAGTTCGCATTGTGCATTGGAAGGCACAAAGTAAGCAGACGGGAGAAGTCAGGATAGTGCGCAAGGGCATAGAAGGGAGCGGCTCAAGAAAAGAGAAGTGGAAACAGACAGCAAACTAGGCTGGAGAGAGACCTGAGACAAAGAGATCTGAATTATACGAGAGCCGACCAGGGGAAACACAAATTATGCAGTCAAGTTTCCAACATTTGGGGAAATCACAGGGGCAGCACACCCAGAGTGCAATGGGTGAGCCTTGCCCTGGGAGAAGCACCTACATGATCATAGTATCTCACCTGGCAGGTAAGTAGGAGTTGGGCTAGAGCTGGGGAGGGTCGCTGCTCGGGTACCCCCCTGTCAAGTGAAGGAGATCCAACTGAGGCAGCACAAGGGAACTCTCGAAAGAGGAACAAGGCTAGAGGAAGATCTGAGACAAAGAAATCTGATTTTTACCAGAGTTGACCAGAAGAAAGCACAAACACAGTCCCCCACTACCACAAATAATGCAATTGAGTTTCCCACATTTGGGGAAATCACAGGGGTCAGCATACCCAGAATGCAATGAATGAACCTCACCCTGGGAGAACAATCTTCATGACCATGGTATTATGCAAAATAAGTATGATTTGGGATAGGGCTGGGGAGGGCCGCTGCTCAGGCACATCTCTGTCAAGTAAAGGAGATTCAACTGAGGCAGCACAAGGGAGGACATCTTGCCTCTGTAGAGCCAGTTTGTGCAAGGAGAGATTGATTGATTCTTTTTTGGTGGGGGCCCAAACCAACCAGTCATTTCAGCCAGTCGTGTGGCAGACCCTGTCGCTGAAATGATGGGTTCGTCAATGTTTTTCTTTTCAATCTAAGCACCAGCAGTTTTCTGTAAGCATCTGCTTCGCTATGATGATCAACACGTCACAAGGGAAAACACTCAGGGCTGGAGGCGTAGATCTTAGGACCAGCTGCTACAAGCATGGCAGAGGTGTCACTATCACTGGTGACACCCAGAGAGGCGGCGAGGGAGATTGTAATGCAGTGCGCGCAGATAAGCAGGGCAATGGTAAAAAGGAGGCATGGTCTCATAGGTAGGGGCGTGGCCTGAATCACCATTTTGTTGCTGCGGGTATCCCGGGGGTTGGGGGCTGCACCCGGGGACTAGTGTGTGAGTAGTGCTGGCTCCTGCACAGTGACAGAAACTGGGTGTTGCACGTAATGTCACAGTGAAACACCCATATTCTGTCACTGAAGAAGAGCCGGCACTTTGGTGTCACCCCCCTTGGCGGGTGACACTCGGGTGTGTGCCGCAACCCCGTTGTGATGCCACTGACCCATGGGAAGCTTTACGTGGCTTACCCATGTGTTAGTAGCCCCAAGCATCTTTTGTGTTAGTCCCTGAAGAAAAACTTCAAATATTGTTTATAATTTTGTAATCAATGGGCCTAATTCAGTAAGGATTGCACATTCTGCTAAGTAACAGAATTTGCAATCCTTTGGTTCGCATGCTGGGGCCACCCATCACAGGGCATGGCCACCCAGTATGCCGCCTCCCTTCTTGACCACGCTGAAATTGCAGTCTCAGTGCAGTTCAGCGTGATCATAAAAAATGGTTTAGCCTCCTGTTGGTGCAGACTGTACGTGTGCGCAGGAAGCCGCCACCATTTTTGTGATCGCAGCGACTGCATGTGATGTCATGCAGCCGCTCTGACCACGCCTCCTGTTTCTCCGTTGAAGCCCTGCCCCCGCACCGCTCCATCTCCGACTTTGAAATGGAGTGTTGCTGACCCCCCCCCCGCACCGATTGAAAGTCAGAGGCGATCGCATTATCTGCGGGGTGCCACAGAAAATGCAGGCGCATGCGTATGCTCTTAGCAATTTTTGCAGTTGGATTGCTTATTGCAGGCGGGTGGGCTCGGAATTCTTAGCCTTTTCCTCGCACCCCCAGTTGCGGGAGAATGTGAAGGAGGAGCTGTTGACGGGTCACGTTCCGCTTGACTTGACAATTTTCTCACCAGCAGGTCTTTGAACCTCTGCAGACTTGTGTCTGCCGGAAAGAGAGATACAATGTAGGTTTTAAATCTAGGATCGAGCACGGTGGCCAAAATGTAGTGCTCTGATTTCAACAGATTGAATCCTGGTTAAGCGAATTAAGGGCTCCATCCACAAGTTCCACATGCCTAGTGGAATCGCTCTGTTTTAGCTCCTCCTTCAATGTCTCCAGCTTCTTCTGCAAAAGCCTGATGAGGGGAATGACCTGACTAGGGCTGGCAGTGTCTGAACTGACTTCACGTGTGGCAAGTTCAAAGGGTTGCAGAACCTTGCACAACGTTGAAATCATTCTCCACTGCGCTTGAGTCAGGTGCATTCCCCCTCCTTTGCCTATATCGTGGGCAGATGTATAGGCTTGAATGGCCTTTTGCTGCTCCTCCATCCTCTGAAGCATATAGAGGGTTGAATTCCACCTCGTTACCACCTCTTGCTTCAGATGATGGCAGGGCAGGTTCAGGAATGTTTGGTGGTGCTCCAGTCTTCGGCATGCGGTGGCTGAATGCAGAAAGTGGCCCGCAATTCTTCGGGCCACCGACAGCATCTCTTGCACGCCCCTGTCGTTTTTTAAATAATTCTGCACCACAAAGTTCAATGTATGTGCAAAACATGGGACGTGCTGGAATTTGCCCAGATGTAATGCACGCACAATATTGGTGGCGTTGTCCGATGTCACAAATCCCCAGGAGAGTTCAATTGGGGTAAGCCATTTTGCGATGATGTTCCTCAGTTTCCGTAAGAGGTTGTCAGCTGTGTGCCTCTTATGGAAAGCGGTGATACAAAGCGTAGCCTGCCTAGGAACGAGTTGGCAATTGCGAGATGCTGCTACTGGTGCCGCCGCTGCTGTTCTTGCTGCGGGAGGCAATACATCTACCCAGTGGGCTGTCACAGTCATATAGTCCTGAGTCTGCCCTGCTCCACTTAACCACAGACAAGTGGACATTGGGTACAACTGCATTTTTTAGGACACTGGTGACTCTTTTTCTGAGGTCTGTGTACATTTTCGGTATCGCCTGCCTAGAGAAATGGAACCTAGAGGGTATTTGGTACCGGGGACACAGTACCTCAATCAAGTCTCTAGTTGCCTCTAAATTAACGATGGATACCGGAACCACGTTTCTCACCACCCAGACCTGAGTTATCCGCTTTGCAGCAGGATGACTGCTGTGATATTTCATCTTCCTCGCAAAGGACTGTTGGACAGTCAATTGCTTACTGGAAGTAGTACAAGTGGTCTTCCGACTTCCCCTCTGGGATGACGATCGACTCCCAGCAGCAACAACAGCAGCGCCAGCAGCAGTAGGCGTTACACTCAAGGATGCATCGGAGGAATCCCAGGCAGGAGAGGACTCGTCAGACTTGCCAGTGACATGGCCTGCAGGACTATTGGCTCTCCTGTCTAAGGAGGAAATTGACACTGAGGGAGTTGGTGGTGTGGTTTGCAGGAGCTTGGTTACAAGAGGAAGGTGGTCAGTGGACTGCTTCCGCTGTCATCCAAAGTTTTTGAACTTGTCACTGACTTATGATTAATGCGCTGCAGGTGACGTATAAGGGAGGATGTTCCGAGGTGGTTAACGTCCTTATCCCTACTTATTACAGCTTGACAAAGGCAACACACGGCTTGACACCTGTTGTCCGCATTTGTGTACAGGATGCATACCTTCATGTCCCCATTTATCCACCTCATCAGGCGTACCTCAGATTTGCGGTACAGGACTGTCATTGCCAATTTCAGACGTTGCTGTTTGGTCTCTCCATGGCCCTGAGAATTTTCACCAAGGTAATGACGGAAATGATGGTGCTCCTGTGCAAGCAAGGTGTCACAATTATCCCGTACTTGGGCGATCTCATAAAAGCGAGATCAAGAGAGCAGTTGCTGAACAGCGTATCACTTTCACTGAAAGTGTTACAGCAACACGGCTGGATTCTCAATATCCCGAAGTCGCAGTTGATTCCTACTACTCGTCTGTCTTTCTTGGGCATGATTCTGGACACGGACGAGAAGAGGGTTTATCTCCTGATAGAAAAGGCCCAGGAACACATGACTCTTGTCAGGAACCTATTGAAACCAAAACAGGTGTCAGTGCATCACTGCACTCGAGTCCTGGGAAAGATGGTGGCATCATACAAGGCCATTCCATTCGGCAGGATCCATGCGAGGACTTTCCAATGGGACCTACTGGACAAGTGGTCCGGGTCACATTTACAGATGCATTGGTTGATCACCCTGTCCCCCAGGGTCAGGGTATCACTCCTGTGGTGGCTGCAGAGTGCTCACCTTCTCGAGGGACGCAGATTCAGCATTCAGGGCTGGATCCTGGTGACCACAGACGCAAGCCTCCAAGGTTGGGGAGCAGTCACACAGGGAAGAAATTTCCAAGGTATTTGGTCAAGTCAAGAGACTTGTCTTCACATCAACATCCTGGATCTAAGGGCCATATACAATGCCCTACGTCAAGCGGAGACCTTACTTTGCGACCAACCGGTTCTGATCCAGTCAGACAACGTCACCGCAGTGGCTCATGTAAACCGCCAAGGCGGCACAAGGAGCAGAGTGGCGATGGCACAAGCCACCAGAATTCTTCGCTGGGTGGAGAATCACGCAAGCGCACTGTCAGCAGTGTTCATTCCGGGAGTGGACAACTGGGAAGCAGACTTCCTCAGCAGACACGACCTACATCCGGGAGAGTGGGGACTTCATCTGGAAGTCTTTGCACAGATTACAAGTCAGTGGGAACTGCCACAGATAGACATGATGTTGTCCCGGCTCAACAAAAAGCTACAGAGGTATTGCGCAAGGTCAAGAGACCCTCAGGCAGTAGCTGTAGACGCCCTAGTGACACCGTGGGTGTTCCGGTCGGTCTATGTATTTCCTCCTCTTCCTCTCATACCCAAGGTGTTGAGGATAATAAGACAAAGAGGAGTGAGAACAATCCTCATTGTTCCAGATTGGCCACGGAGTATCCGGAGTATTGGCCATCTGGTATCCGGATCTGCAGGAAATGCTCACAGAAGATCTGTGGCCTCTCCCTCTAAGACAGGACCTGTTGCATCAGGGGCCCTGTCTGTTCCAAGACTTACCGCGGCTGCGTTTGACGGCATGGCGGTTGAATGCCGGATCCTAGCATTCCGGTTGAGGTCATCCCTACGCTGATAAAGGCTAGGAAGGATGTAACGTTAAAACATTACACCGTATATGGCGAAATTATGTTTCTTGGTGTGAGGCCAGGAATGCTCCTACGGAAGAATTCCATCTGGGCCGTTTCCTTCACTTCCTACAAACTGGAGTGAATTTGGGCCTAAAATTAGGCTCTATTAAGGTCCAGATTTCGGCCTTATCCATTTTCTTTCAAAAAGAATTGGCTTCTCTTCCAGAAGTTCAGACTTTTGTAAAAGGAGTGCTGCATATTCAGCCTCCTTTTGTGCCTCCGGTGGCACCTTGGGACCTTAACGTGGTGTTAAGTTTTCTAAAATCACACTGGTTTGAACCACTTAAAACAGTGGAGTTAAAATATCTCACATGGAAGGTGGTCATGTTATTAGCCTTGGCTTCGGCTAGGCGAGTGTCGGAATTAGCGGCTTTGTCACATAAAAGCCCATATTTGGTATTCCATGTGGATAGAGCGGAATTGCGGACCCGTCCTCAATTCCTACCAAAAGTGGTCTCATCTTTTCATATGAACCAACCTATTGTGGTGCCTGTGGCTACGCGTGACTTGGAGGATTCCGAGTTACTTGATGTGGTCAGGGCTTTGAAAATTTACATGGCCAGGACGGCTAGAGTCAGGAAAACTGAAGCGCTGTTTGTCCTGTATGCAACCAACAAGATTGGTGCCCCTGCTTCAAAACAGGCTATTGCTCGCCGGATTTGTAACACGATTCAGCAAGCGCATTCTATGGCTGGATTGCAGTTACTGAAATCGGTCAAGGCCCATTCCACGAGGAAAGTGGGCTCTTCTTGGGCGGCTGCCCGAGGGGTCTCGGCACTACAGCTTTGTCAAGCTGCTACTTGGTCGGGTTCAAACACCTTTGCAAAATACTATAAGTTTGATACCCTGGCTGAGGAGGAACTCATGTTTGCTCAATCGGTGCTGCAGAGTCATCCGCACTCTCCCGCCCGTTTTGGAGCATTGGTATAATCCCCATGGTCCTTACGGAGTCCCCAGCATCCTCTAGGACGTTAGAGAAAATAAGATTTTAAACCTACCGGTAAATCTTTTTCTCGTAGTCCGTAGAGGATGCTGGGCGCCCATCCCAAGTGCGGACTACTTCTGCAATACTTGTATATAGTTATTGCTTCAATAAGGGTTATGTTATAGTTGCATCGGTCCTGTTTTTTCATACTGATAACTGGGTAGTTTATCACAAGTTATACGGTGTGATTGGTGTGGCTGGTATGAATCTTGCCCTGGATTAACAAAATCCTTTCCTCATACTGTCCGTCTCCTCTGGGCACAGTTTCTCTAACTGTGGCATAGAGGGAGGAGCCAGTGCACACCCAGAACTAAAGTCTTTCTTAAAGTGCCCGTGTCTCCTGTGGAGCCTGTCTATCCCCATGGTCCTTACGGAGTCCCCAGCATCCTCTACGGACTACGAGAAAAAGATTTACCGGTAGGTTTAAAATATTATTTTCTACTTTATTCTTTTCTATCCTAGTTTATTACGACCAACTCTCATCCAAGGAGTTTGATATTCTACTACCTGCATGTAATTTAAATTGCTTAAATTGTTTATATGGTTGATTTGTCCTTCACAATCCATAATCTGCAACTTGTATGTACTTGTGTCATTGAAAATCTTATAATAAAAATGTATATATATTTAAAAAAAAAAGTTATAAGACATATGCATTCAATATTTGAAGGAACAAAATAAAATAAAGCTATCTATTGGGTTTCACTAACAAGCACATTGGAAGACTTGACTACTGTTAAAAGACATGCATTACATGGTATAGAGCCACAAACCACAATGTAGTAAAATAAAAACAAACTTACATGTGTATCAAACCTATGTGAGGCTTACATTGATAGTGCAAGATCAACACTCTATCAACTGTGCAAACTAGACTGCACATAAATGCCATAAAATTTATCTGAGATTTTAGTAAATAAGGCCCGTTGCTGTCCGGGTCACGCAGCCGTCACGGCCCGCCCCCATACGGTCCGGTCATGTCTGCGTTGTCCTGACTGTGCCCCCAAAATGGCGGCACAACGCCGCTGGCCCGACTCCTCCTGCCCAGTGACCGCCTCTGCCTGTCAATCAGGCAGAGGCGCTCACTGGGCAGAGATGCTGATCGCATCTCTGGCATGTGCCGGTGCACTGCGGCACCAGCACACACGCACTTCAGACCTGATCTCCTGTTGTGTGAATATGCACAGCAGGGATCAGGTCTGAATTAGGCCCTATATACAGCTGTCAGTAAGGCAGGGATGTGCTGCTGCCAGTGAGGCAGGGATGTGCTGCTGGTAGTGAAGCAGTGATGTGCTGCTGTCAGCGAAGCAGTGCTGTGCTGCTGTCAGCGAGACAGGGATGTGCTGCTGTCAGCGAGGCAGGGATGTGCTGCTGTCAGCGAAGCAGGGATGTGCTGCTGTCAGCGAAGCAGGGATGTGCTGCTGTCAGCGAGGCAGGGATGTGCTGCTGTCAGCGAGGCAGGGATGTGCTGCTGTCAGCGAGGCAGGGATGTGCTGCTATAAGTGAGGCAGGGATGTGCTGCTGTCATTGAAGCAGGAATGTGCTGCTGCAGTGACGCAGAGATATGCTGCCCACTATCTCCCTATCACCCCTGCCTGAGTCACACACTTTCCCTGTCACCCCTGCCTCAGTTACCCACTATCTCCCAGTCACCGCTGCCTCAGTCAACCACTATACCTGCGATCCCTGCCTCAGTCACCCACTATACCAGTCACCCCTGCTTGAGTCACCCACTGTCACCCTATCACCCCTGCTTCAGTCACCCACTATCCCTGTCAACCCTGCCTCAGTCACCCACTATCTCCCAGTCACCCCTGCCTCAGTCAGCCACTATCCCTGTCACCCCTGCCTCAGTCTCTTACTGTCCCTGTCACCCCTGCCACAGTCATCCACTATCTCCCTATCACCCCTGCCTTAGTCATTTATTATCCCTGTCACCCACTTTCTTCCCATACTTACCCAACCCCTTCCTATCACGCCTCCCTCAGTAACCCACTATCTCCCTGTCACTCACTATCTCCCAGTCACCCCGGCCTCAGTCACCCACTATCTCCCACTCATACATGCTTCAGTCACCCACTATCTCCCAGTCATCCCTGCCTCAGTCACCTACTGACACCAGTGCAGACATTTCTGCTGCGGCCTCTCCACTCGTGCTGTGTCCCTCTGACAGATTTACTGACGGTCTGTCCCCCATAAGCCGGTGTGTCTGTGGGTACTTGGTACATGTGTGTCAACATGTCAGTGGCTGAATGTTTTTCCCAAGAGGAAACTATATTAGGAATGCAGACATATGATGGTGGCCCTGTTGGCACCACCAATAACTGACTGGGTAAATGTTTCAGTAATATCAGAGTAAGGTTGGATAAATCTGTGTCCCAGACACAGACGTAGAGAATAGATGTGATGTTCATGGCTATGTTTCTTTTCCCTCAGGCCCCGCGGGGTCGCAAAAATGTTATTTTGCCCAGTTACTACACACTGATACTGACACGGATACTGATTCCTATGTCGACCATAATGTTTCCTGATTAGATCCAATATTGGCAAGGAGCATTCAGTACATGATTGTGGATATTAAGGACATATTAAAATCACTGAAGACCCTGCTGTTCCTGACAAAGGGGTCTATATGTATGTATATATAGATATACAATGAAAGCTGATGTAACGTTCCTCCATCTCTGTTTGAGAAAGTCTGGGCCAGCTCGACAAGATGGTTTCAAATCCCCAAAAGGATTCTGGTTGTTTATTCATTTCCCGCCGCGGACAGAATAAAGTGGGAGTCACCCCCTGTTCTGCACGGGGCCCTCTAACAAATCCAGCGGATCGTATGCAGGAAGCTACATTATTTCTAGTTATGTAACCACGGGTACATTACTTAGACCTGCCATTACATGTGCATGGGTGAGTAGTAGTATTCAAGAATTGGTCGAATACCTTGTCATCCGATATAGATACCCTGGAGAGATGGGATACTCCTTACGTTGTATCATATCAAGGACACTGCAGCATACTTACGTGAGACTGCAAGGGATATAGGACTCTTGAGTTCACGGGCCAATTTCATGGCAGTCTCGGATAGGAGGGCATTGTGGATTCACCAGGAGAATGCTGATGCTGACTCCAAGAAGAAAGGGAGTCTCTTCCCTATGAAGGTGAAGCCTTGTTTGGTGACTGCCTAGTTAATTTGATCTCGGCAGCTCCCGCAGGTAAGTCAACCTTCTTGCCCTATGTTCCCTCCCAACGGATGAAGACGCATCATTATCTGATGCAGTCATTTCGGCCCAATAGATATGCAAGAAGTTAAGATTCCCCTTTCTTTGCAGGTAGAGGAGGGAGAAGAGAGAAGAGGTCTGCAACCTCTTCAAGATCGCAGGAGCAGAGATCATCCTCTGCTTCTGCCAAATCCACTGCATGACGCTGGGGCTCTCTTGCAGGAGCCCGCACCAGTGGGGGCACGTCTAAAACTCTTCAGTCAGTTCTGGATTCATTCGGACATGGACTCGTGTGTTTTACAAATAGTGTCCCAAGGGTACAAACTGGGGTTTCAAGATGTTCCCCCTCAACGATTGTTCAAATCGGCCTTAGTCAGCAGGGAGAAGGTTTTTATTCAAGCCTCTTCGTGGTCCCTAAGCCGGACGGCTCAGTCAGACCAATCTGAAATCTGAAATCCCTCAATTTCTACCTAAGGAAATTCAATTTCAAGATGGAATCTCTCAGTGCAGTGATCTCCAGTCCGGAGGAAGGAGATTTCATGGTTTTAGTAGACATAAAGGATGCCTACTTACATGTTCCCATTTAGCCTCTGCATCAAGCTACCTGAGGTTTGCAATTCAGTATTGTCATTACCAATTTCAGACATTGCCGTTTGGTCTGTCCACGGCTCTGAGGATTTTCACCAGGGTGATCGCAAGCAAGGAGTAACAATTATCCCGTACTTGGATGATCTCTTGATAAAGGCGAGATCCAGGGACCAGTTAGTGCAAAACATTGCACTCTCCCTGACAGTTCTTCAACAACATGGTTGGCTCCTAAACTTGCCAAAATCGCAGTTGGTCCCAATGACGCGGTTGTTGTTTTTGGGAGTGATACTGGACACAGAAGAGGTTTTCTTCCAGTGGAAAGGCTCTGGAGATCCAGAGTCTGGTCAAACAAATTCTGAAACCAGCAAGAGTGTTAATCCATCAATGCATTTGGTTGCTGGGGAAGATGGTTGCGGCCTACGAGCCCATTCAGTTTGGCAGGTTCCATGCCAGAGTGTTCCAGTGGGACCTGTTGGACAAGTGGTCCGGATCCCACCTACACACGCACCGGAGGATAATCCTGTCTTCCAAGACCAGAATCTCACTCCATTGGTGGCTGCACACTCAGTTCTCACCTCCTAGAGGGGCGAAGGTTCGGGATCCAGGACTGGATCCTAGGGACCATGGATGCAACCCTCCGAGGCTGGGGAGCAGTCACACAGGGGGAAAACGTCCAAGGAAGATGGTCAAGTCGGGAAAGTTGTCTCCACATAAATGTTCTGGAGTTAAGGGCCATTTAATAACTGCAGACACAGTACGCACTGGGACGGGTGCCCAGCATCCTCTACGGACTAAGAGAAAAGGATTTACCGGTAGGTATTAAAATCCTATTTTCTCTAACGTCCTAGAGGATGCTGGGGACTCCGTAAGGACCATGGGGATAGACGGGCTCCGCAGGAGACATGGGCACTTTAAGAAAGACTTTAGTTCTGGGTGTGCACTGGCTCCTCCCTCTATGCCCCTCCTCCATACCTCAGTTTGATACTGTGCCCAGTGGAGACTGGGTGCTTTTCAGGAGCTCTCCTGAGCTTTCTGACAGAAAGTATTTTGTTAGATTTTTAATTTTCAGGGAGCACTGCTGGCAACAGACTCCCTGCATCGAGGGACTGAGGGGAGAGAAGCAGCCCTACTCTCCGAGTTGCAAGGTCCTGCTTCTTAAGCTACTGTACACCATTAGCTCCAAAGGGATTAGCTCCAAAGGGATTGGTACGCAGGATCTCACCCTCGCCGTCCGTCCCCCTCGCAGAGCCGGAAGATAGAAGCCGGGTGAGTATGAGAAGAAAAGAAGACTTCAGAGGCGGCAGAGGACTTCATGATCTTCACTGAGGTAGCGCACAGCACTGCAGCTGTGCGCCATTGCTCCCATACACCTCACATACTCCGGTCACTGTAAGGGTGCAGGGCGCAGGGGGGGCACCCTGGGCAGCAATATAAACCTCTTTTTGGCAAAAATATAACATATATACAGCTGGGCACTGTATATATGTATGAGCCCCCACCAATTTTACAGTTTAAGCGGGACAGAAGCCCGCCGCCGAGGGGGCGGGGCTTCTCCCTCAGCACTCACCAGCGCCATTTTTTCTCAACAGCACCGCTGAGAGGAAGCTCCCCGGACTCTCCCCTGCTTATACCACGGTAGAGAAGAGGGTTGAAAAGAGAGGGGGGGGAACATAATTCGGCGCAAATTACATACAGCAGCGCTACTGGACAAACATTAAGTTACTGTGTTATTCCTGGGTTATATAGCGCTGGTGAGTGTGCTGGCATACTCTCTCTCTGTCTCTCCAAAGGGCCTTGTGGGGAAACTGTCTTCAGAAAAAGTATTCCCTGTGTGTGTGGTGTGTCGGTACACGTGTGTCGACATGTCTGAGGAAGAAGGCTATATTAGAGAGGAGCGGGAGCAAATGAATGTGGTGTCTCCGCTGACACCTGATTGGATGGATATGTGGAATGTTTTAAATGCTAGTGTAAACTCATTGTACAAAAGATTAGACAAGGCTGAAGCTTTGGGACAGTCAGGGACTCAACCCATGCCTGATCCTATGTTGCAGGGACTGTCAGGGTCTCATAAGCGCCCACTATCCCAGATTGTTGACACAGATACCGACACGGATTCTGACTCCAGTGTCGATTACGATGATGCAAAGTTACAGGCAAAATTGGCAAAATCCATTCGATATATGACTATGGCAATAAAAGATGTTTTGCACATCACAGAGGAACCCCCTGTCCCTGACAAGAGGGTACATATGTACAAGGGAAAGAAGCCTGAGGTAACCTTTGAGGGGGTCACACGAGCTGAACGAGTTATGTGAAAAAGCTTGGGAATCTCCAGATAAAAGACTGCAGATTTCCAAAAGGATTCTTATGGCGTATCCTTTTCCATCAACGGATAGGTTACGATGGAAATCCTCCCGTAGGATGGACAAAGCATTAACACGCACAGCTACAGTTGGAAAATCAAATTTTTTACCTTATGTTCCCTCACAACATAAGAAAGCTCCGCATTATCAAATGCAGTCCTTTCGGTCACAAAGAAACAAGAAAGTGCGAGGTGCGTCCTTTCTTGCCAGAGGTAGGGGCAGAGGAATAAAGCTGCACAACACAGCTAGTTCCCAGGAACAGAAGTCCTCCCCAGCCTCTACAAAATCTACCTCATGACGCTGGGGCTCCACTGGCAGAGTCCGGCCCATGTGATGTCATGCAGCTGCTCTGACCACGCCTCCTGTTTCTCCGTTGCCGACCCCATTTTGAAACCGTGCCCCCGCACCGCTCCATCTCCGACTTGGAAATGGAGTGTTGTTGACCCCCCTCCCCCCCCCCTTCACTGATTCACAGTCAGAGGTGATCGCATTATCTGCGGGGTGCCGCAGAAAATGCAGGCGGATGCGTATGCTCTTAGCAGTTTTTGCAGTTGGATTGCGATCCAACCTGAATCAGGCCCCATTACCTATCACAATGCACTGCGGGTAGTACAAAATGGGGTTAATATAGGAGAAAAAACCCCAGAGCTGTGCTCCTTAACTGTCCCTGGTGGCTAGTGGAGCGGCTGCCCAGTAATCAGTGTCCACGCCAGTGCGCACACGGCCCGCCCCCATCAGCGGCCTCGTGATCCCGGAGGGCGGTGTGTGTGTGACTGACCTTAGGAAGAAACCGGAGCCTCCGCTGCAGTGACCCAGCAACCGGGGCACGGGAGTATACTGCGCCACTGGGAGTGATGGAGCTGCAGTAAAGAGGTCTATTAGACCTAGCCTGCTGCAGCCCTTGTAGATTCTTATAAAAAATGTTCTTCTTTTCTTGCCAAAATTAATAGCTAAGAATAGGCTGCCTGAGGCAGCCCCCTGTTAAGTGGCCTGCTACTGAAGGCACCAACTACAAACTGAGCTCCCTGTTCATGGAAGCGAGGTTATAGAGGAGGGGGCGCTGAGCATCTTGGGAACAGTCAAAAGCTTTGAGCCTGTTGGTGCCTCAGATCAAGATCCTACTCTGGTGTACATATACAATGTGAATCCTTGTGGAGTCCAGTGTACCCCACAGAAGAAATGAATGCGTCACACCCATTGGCAGCAACATTAGAATAGCTGCTGATGGGCACAATTGAGAAAGGAAAGGGGGAAAACATTTGAATCCAGCACATATATGTAATTTGAATATGTAATTTGTACCTTCCTACTTTAAAATGTAATGGATGAACCTCACCCTGTGAGAACTATCTTCATGATCAAGAGATCTCATATGCAAGATAAGTATGTGTTGGGATAGGGCTGTGGAGGGCGGCTGCTCGGGCACACCCCTGTCAAGTTAAGGAGATTCAACTGAGGAAGCACAAGGGAACTCTCATCTGGGAACAACAACTGCAGGGAGAACACATTTTCAGACGAATGTGGGAGGGCAGAAGGCTGCCTAATACTGAAGCACCCCCAAACAACAAACCAAATGCAACAACTACTGCAAGCATTCCTGGGGGAAGGCCTGCAGCAGATGGATTTGCATATAGTGATGTCATCCAAGAAGTGGGCATAGTTGGCTGCAACCCTCGTCTGCATATGAAAAGAGAAAAGGGTCACGCAGGGCATGGCGGCCTTTGTGGGGTTGCGCTTGGATGACCCCTAAATCGCTTTATACACCCCCACCCCCCATCAGTGTGGGCTCATGTTGGCCATGCCCCAGCCCCTGAAGCATTCAAGCTGATTTCTTGCAGCAGCTGGACCCAGAAACAGCTCCAGAGTTGCTCTACAAGACAAGTAAAAGGGTGTGAGCCCTGCAGCACCACCTGTAGTTTGCATACACACATATATAGGACAGCATCTCTTATATGCCCCAGGGTCAATAAAATAGTATCCTTATCTAGGGTATCCATCCCCTCAGATAAGGTATCCGTCCATGCCGCTACAGCACTACACACCCAGGCCGACGCAATTGCCGGTCTGAGTAAGGTACCTGAATGTGTATAAATGGACTTCAGGGTAATCTCCTGTTTGCGGTCAGCAGACTCTTTGAGGGTAGCCGTATACTGGGACGGGAGGGCTACCTTCTTGGATAAGCGTGTTAATGCTTTGTCCACCCTAGGGGAGGATTCCCATCGTAACCTATCCATTGATGGGAAAGGATACGCCATAAGAATCCTTTTGGAAATCTGCAGTCTTTTATCTGGAGATTCCCAAGCTTTTTCACATAACTCGTTCAGCTCGTGTGACCCCCTCAAAGGTTACCTCAGGCTTTTTCACCTTGTACATATGTACCCTCTTGTCAGGGACAGGGGGTTCCTCTCTGATGTGCAAAACATCTTTTATTGCCATAATCATATATCGAATGGATTTTGCCAATTTTGGCTGTAACTTTGCATCATCGTAATCGACACTGGAGTCAGAATCTGTGTCTGTATCTGTGTCAACAATCTGGGATAGTGGGCGCTTATGAGACCCTGACAGTCCCTGCAACATAGGATCAGGCATGGGTTGAGACCCTGACTGTCCCAAAGCTTCAGCCTTGTCTAATCTTTTGTGCAATGAGTTTACACTAGCATTTAAAACATTCCACATATCCATCCAATCAGCTGTCGGCGGAGACACCACATTCATTTGCTCCTGCTCCTCTCTAATATAGCCTTCTTACTCAGACATGTCGACACACGTGTACCGACACACCACACACACAGGGAATGCTTTTTCTGAAGACAGTTTCCCCACAAGGCCCTTTGGAGAGACAGAGAGAGAGTATGCCAGCACACACCCCAGCGCTATATAACCCAGGAATACACAGTAACTTAATGTTTGCCCAGTAGTACTGCTGTATGTAATTTGCGCCAAATTATGTGCCCCCCCCCCCTCTTTTCAACTCTCTTGTCTACCGTGGTATAAGCAGGGGAGAGTCCGGGGAGCTTCCTCTCAGCGGTGCTGTGAAGAAAAAATGGCGCTGGTGAGTGCTGAGGGAGAAGCCCCGCACCCTCGGCGGCAGGCTTCTGTCCCGCTTAAACTGTAAAATTGGCGGGGGCTCATACATATATACAGTGCCCCGCTGTATATGTGTTATATTTTTGCCAAAAAGAGGTTTATATTGCTGCCCAGGGTGCCCCCCCCCCCTGCGCCCTGCACCCTTACAGTGACCGGAGTGTGTGAGGTGTATGGGAGCAATGGCGCACAGCTGCAGTGCTGTGCGTTACTTCAGTGAAGATCATGAAGTCTTCTGCCGCCTCTGAAGTCTTCTTTTCTTCTCATACTCACCCGGCTTCTATCTTCCGGCTCAGCAAGGGGGACGGAGGCGCGGCTCTGGGACGGACGGCGAGGGTGAGATCCTGCGTACCAATCCCTCTGGAGCTAATGGTGTCCAGTAGCCTAAGAAGCAGGACCTTGCAACTCAGAGAGTAGGGCTGCTTCTCTCCCCTCAGTCCCTCGATGAGGGAGTCTGTTGCCAGCAGTGCTCTCTGAAAATTAAAAACCTAACAAAATACTTTCTGTCAGAAAGCTCAGGAGAGCTCCTGAAAAGCACCCAGTCTCCACTGGGCACAGTATCAAACTGAGGTCTGGAGGAGGGGCATAGAGGGAGGAGCCAGTGCACACCCAGAACTAAAGTCTTTCTTAAAGTACCCATGTCTCCTGCGGAGCCTATCTATCCCCATGGTCCTTACGGAGTCCCCAGCATCCTCTAGGACGTTAGAGAAAATAGGATTTTAATACCTACCGGTAAATCCTTTTCTCTTAGTCCGTAGAGGATGCTGGGCACCCGTCCCAGTGCGTACTGTGTCTGCAGTTATTAAATGGCCCTTAACTCCAGAACATTTATGTGGAGAAAACTTTCCTGACTTGACCATCTTCCTTGGATGTTTTCCCCCTGTGTGACTGCTCCCCAGCCTCGGAGGGTTGCATCCATGGTCCCTAGGATCCAGTCCTGGATCCCGAACCATCGCCCCTCTAGGAGGTGAGAACTGTGCAGCCACCAATGGAGTAAGATTCTGGTCTTGGAAGACAGGATTATCCTCCGGTGCATGTGTAGGTGGGATCCGGACCACTTGTCCAACAGGTCCCACTGGAACACTCTGGCATGGAACCTGCAAAACTGAATGGCCTCGTAGGCCGCAACCATCTTCCCCAGCAACAGAATGCATTGATGGATTAACACTCTTGCTGGTTTCAGAATTTGTTTGACCAGACTCTGGAACTCCATAGCCTTTCCACTGGAAGAAAGCCTCTTCTGTGTCCAGTATGACTCCCAGAAACAACAACCGCGTCATTGGGACCAACTGCGATTTTGGCAAGTTTAGGAGCCAACCATGTTGTTGAAGAACTGTCAGGGAGAGTAGATGTTTTGCACCAACTGGTCCCTGGATCTCGCCTTTATCAGGAGATCATCCAAGTACGGCATAATTGTGACTCCTTGCTTGCGAAGGAGAACCATCATTTCCACCATCACCCTGGTGAAAATCCTCGGAGCCGTGGACAGACCAAACGGCAACGTCTGAAATTGGTAATGACAATCCTGAATTGCAAACCTCAGGTAGCTTGATGCAGTGGCTAAACGGGAACATGTAATTAGGCATCCTTATGTCTACCAAAACCATGAAATCTCCTTCCTCCGGACTGGAGATCCCTACCCTGAGAGATTCCATCTTGAAATTTAATTTCTTTAGGTAGAAATTGAGGGATTTCAGATTTAAGATTGGTCTGACTGAGCCGTCCGGCTTCGGGAGCACGAAGAGGCTTGAATAAAAACCTTCTCCCTGCTGACTAAGGCCGATTTGAACAATCGGTGAGGGGGAACGTCTTGAAACCCCAGTTTGTACCCTTGTGACACTATTTGTAAAACCCACGAGTCCATGTCCAAATTAATCCAGAACTGACTGAAGTGTTTTAGACGTGCCCCCACTGGTGTGGGCTCCTGCAAGAGAGCCCCAGCGTCATGCAGTGGATTTGGCAGAAGCAGAGGACGATCTCTGCTCCTGCAATCTTGAAGAGGCTACAGACCTCTTCCCTCTTCTCCTTCCTCTACCTGCAAAGAAAGGGGAATCTTAACTTCTTGCATATCTATTGCGACAAAATGACTGCGTTAGACAATGATGGGTCTTCATCCGTTGAGAGGGAACATAGGGCAAGAAGGTTGACTTACCTGCGGGAGCTGCCGAGATCAAATTAACTAGGCCGTTGCCAAACAAGGCTTCACCTTCATAGGGAAGAGACTCCCTTTCTTCTTGGAGTCAGCATCAGCATTCCCTTGGTGAATCCACAATGCCCTCCTAGCCGAGACTGCCATGAAATTGGCCCGTGAACTCAAGAGTCCTATATCCCTTGCAGTCGTAAGTATGCTGCAGTGTCCTTGATATGATCCAACGTAAGGAGTATCCTATCTCTCCAAGATATCTATATCGGAAGACAAGGTATTCGACCAATTCTTGAATACTACTACTCACCCATGCGCATGTAATGGCAGGTCTAAGTAATGTACCCGTGGTTACATAACTAGAAATAATGTAGCTTCCTGCATATGATCCACTGGATTTGTGACAGGGCCCCGTGCAGAACAGGGGGTGACTCCCACTTTATTCTGTCCGCAGCAGGAAATGAATAAACAATCGGAAACCTTTTGGGGATTTGAAACCATCTTGTCGAGCTGGCCCAGACTTTCTCAAACAGAGATGGAGGAACGTTACATCAGCTTTCATTATATATCTATATATACATACATATAGACCCCTTTGTAAGGAACAGCAGGGTCCTCAGTGATGTTAATATGTCCTTAATATCCACAATCATGTACTGAATGCTCCTTGCCAATATTGGATCTAATCAGGAAATATTATGGTCGACATAGGAATCAGTATCCGAGTCAGTATCAGTGTGTAGTAACATTTTTGCGGGCCTGAGGGAAAAGAAGCATAGCCATGAACATCACATCTATTCTCTACGTCTGTGTCTGGGACACAGATTTATCCAACCTCACTCTGATATTATTGAAACTTTCACCCAGTCAGTTATTGGTGGTGCCAACAGGGCCACCATCATATGTCTGCATTCCTAATATAGTTTCCTCTTGGGAAAAACATTCAGCCACCGACATGTTGACACACATGTACCAAGTACCCACAGACACATCGGCTTATGGGGGATAGACCTACAGTAAATCTGTCAGAGGGACAGAGAGGATTTTTCAGCTCACAACCCAGCACCAAAAGTACACAGTCTGGGAAATAATAAACTCTATAGTGATAGACTTGTAACGCTCTATAGATGTGCTGGTGAGGTGAGGAAGAAGCCCCGCCGCTGTAATGGCACGCTTCTGTCCCGCTCAGAAACAAATAATTAATTACGCTGGCGGGGTAAGGACAGTGCCCAGGCACTAATGTCCACTTTTGCCAGCCTTTTGTGAGGAATTTATGCTGCCCAGGGTGCCCCCCCCCCCCACCCACCCACATGCCCTGCACCCTGCAGTGCCTGTGTTTGTGTGGAAGCATGGCGCACAGCATTCCGCTCGCTGCGTGGTACCTCAGAATGCCGTCACTGGAGAAGAAGTCTTCTGTTCTTCTGCTACTCGCCTGTCTTCTGACTTCTGGCTCTGTAAGGGGGTGATGGCAGGCTACGGGAGTGGGCATCTAGGCGTACCCAGCGATCAGCACCCTCAGGAGCTAATGGTGTCCTGTCAGCCAGAAGCAGAGCCATTGAACTCACTAGAAGTTGGTCATACTTCTCTCCCCTAAGTTCCACGAAGCAGGGAGACTGTTGCCAGCAGCCTCCCTGAAAATAAGAAAAACTAACATAAGTCTTTTCAGAGAAACTCAGTAGAGCTCCCCTGTAGTGCATCCAGTCTCACTGGGCACAATTCTAAAACTGGAGTCTGGAGGAGGGGCATAGAGGGAGGAGACAGTTCACACCCTTTGAAAGTCTTAAAGTGCCCATGTCTCCTGCGGATCCCGTCTATACCCCATGGTTCTTAATGTGATCCCAGCATCCTCTAGGACGTATGAGAAAACAAATAACGCACACACGAGGAGGAGAGAACAAAGGAAGCTATAAGGAGGGGAGGGGAGGGGAGGGGGGGGGGAGGTAAGGTAGTAAAGGGATATTGGATAAACTACAACCTTATACATATTCATTAATGTACCAGTAGTTAGAAGTAGAAGAGCTCTAACAGAAACCACAAAGCTTATCTAAAGCCACACCACACTGGATATGCCCAATCTCATTTGATCTTTGAAGCAAAGCAGTATTGGACTTTGTTACTACCAAGCAGTCTCCCATCCATGTATTATCAGATTCTTTAGGTGTTTTTAAACTACCAACACCCTTTTCTTGGTACTGTACATTTAATTTTTACACATATTCTTTTATGTACCAGAAGTTAGAAGTAGAAGAGCTCTAACAGAAACCACGAGCTCATCTACAGCCACAGCACACTGGATTTGCCCAATCTCTCCTGATCATGGAAGCTGAGCAGTGTTGGTCCTGGTTTTAGTACTTGGATGGGAGACCACCAGGAAATACCAGGAGCTGTGTGTATTTTTACAATACCAACACCGTTCTCTTGATGCATTCCATTTTGAAACATTGGGGCAGATCTATTAAGCCTGGTGAACTGATAAAGTGCAAGGTGATAAAGTACCAGCCAGTCAGCTCCTAACTGTCATTTTTCAAACCCAGCCTGTGACATGGCAATTAGGAGCTGATTGGCTGGTACTTTATCACCATGCAAATTATCATTTCACCAGGTTTAATAAATCGTCCGCTTATTCATTTATGTACGAGTAGTTAGAAGTAGAAGAACTCTAACAGAAACCACTAAGCTCATCTACAGCCACACCACACTGTATATGCCCAATATCACCTGATCTTAGGCCTGGTTTGTTCTTGGATGTGAGACCACCTGGGAATACCAGGTACTACCAACACCGTTCTCTTGATGCATTCTATTTTGAAACTTATTCATTGATGTAGAAGTTAGAAACAGCAAAAATCATCTACAGCCGCATCACACTGGATATGTCCAATCCAGTGGCGTAACTAGAAATTTTTCTCCCCCAAGCCAAAAAATTCTTCGGCGCCCCCCCCCCCTTCATGCTCCATAATTGGGAGCAAGAAAGGGATAAATATGCGCGCGCCTAAGGCGCGCGCGTCAAAAAAGGGGCGTGGTTTTGTTGGAGTGGGCGTGGTTTTGCATAAAGGGGCGTGGCATTGCAGGAAAAGACTACCTTATACCCCAGTTTTGCAACCTGCACGCCCATACGTTGGCCACCACAGGAAAGAAAAATAATCCTGATTCATGCCCCTTACATTATTTGTCATTTTTCCTCCTTATAGTAATGCCCAGTATACATTATGCCTCATACTGCAATGGCCCTTAGACATTATGCCGCACACAATAATGCACGACACAATATGCACACACTGTAATGCCCCCGACACATTATGCCACACACCGTAATGTCTGTGACACATTATGCCACACACCGTAATGCCTGTGACACATTATGACAGGAATCGCAATGCCCGTTATACATTATGCTACACACTGCAATGCCCCTGATACATTATAGCACATACAATGTCTGTGACACATTATGACACACACCGCAATGTCCGTGATACATTATGCCACACACTGCAATGCCCGATACATTATAGCACATACAATGCCTGTGACACATTATGCCACACACTGCAATGACCTTGAGACATTATACCACAATGCCCGTGATATAGTATACCATACACCGTAATGCCTGTGACACATACCGCAATGCCCTGCCCGTTATACCCTATGCCACACATCGCAATGCCCGTTATGTATTATGCCACACTGCAATGACCCTGAGACATTATACCACATACCACAATGCCCGTGATATAGTATACCACACACCGTAATGCCTGACACATTATGACACACACCGCAATGTCCGTGATACATTATGCCACACACTGCAATGACCCTGAGACATTATACCACATATCACAATGCCCGCGATATAGTATACCATACACCGTAATGCCTGCGACACATTATGACACACACCGCAATGTCCGTGATACATTATGCCACACACCGTAATGCCCATTACACATTAAGTCCTACAGTAAGGCTTCTAATTACTTTTCAATTACCTGCTCGTTGTCAGGGGTTTCATGCACTGGGTGTCATGCTCGTTGCCAGGGGTTTCATGCTCTTGGTTCCATGCACGGTGCCAGGGGTTTTCATGCTCAGGGTGTCATGCTCGTTGCCAGGGGTTTCATGCACTGGGTGTCATGCTCGTTGCCAGGTGTTTCATGCACTGGGTGTCATGCTCGTTGCCAGATGTTTCATGCACTGGGTGTCATGCTCGTTGCTAGGAGGTAGTCCTTGTTGCTAGGGCTGTGCTCCCAGTGCCACATATGTCCCCAGTGCCAGATATTCCCCCACGGTGCCAGGTACTTACATGCCCCAGTGCCAAATATAGTCGTCCCCCCCATGTGCCAGGTACACATATGCCCCCAGTGCCAGATATTCCCCCCCAGTGCCATATATGCCCCCAGTGCCAGATATTCCCCCCAGTGCCATATATGCCCCCCGTGCCATATATGCCCCCAGTGCCAGATACCCCCCCAGTGCCATATATGCCCCCAGTGCCAGATATTCCCCCCCAGTGCCATATATGCCCCAGTGCCAGATATCCCCCCCAGTGCCAGATATGCCCCCAGTGCCAGATATTCCCCCCAGTGCCAGAAATGCCCCAGTGCCAGATATTCCTCCCTCCCCCCCCCGTGCCATATATGCCCCCAGTGCCAGATATTTACCCCCCCCCCCCCGCCGTCGCTTTTTGGAGGGACACGGAGGGCACAGCTCGTCTCTCCTGTGTCCCTCCTGCTGCATCATCTCCGGCGGCCGCGGGTCTAATAGGGGGAAGTGCCGGTTCGTGAGCCAATTAGAGCTCACGGACGGCACTTCCCCCTATTAGACCCGCTGCCGCCGGAGATGATGCAGCAGGAGGGACACAGGGAGGCGCGCTGTGTGCCCTCCGTGTCCCTCCAAAAAGCGGCGGAGGGAAGGAGACTGCAGACTGACATGCGGACGCTCGTCCGCATGTCAGTCTGCTGTAAATCAGTGGCGCCCCCGCAGCCCCTCGCCCCCAAGCCACCGCGAGGACTGCGGGGGCAGTAGTTACGCCACTGGTCCAATCTCATCTGATGATGGAAGCTAAGCAGTGTTGTGCCTGGTTTGTTTTTGGATTTCAAGTCCTGCCTTCTGGTTTGGCCACGGCACCTCGGATATTCACCAAGGTCATGGCCGTGATGACGACCCTTCACCATCAGAGAATCAGGATCCTGCCGAATCTGGACGACTTGCTGATCCTGGTGAACTCCCAAGAGGTTCTCCACAGTTATCTGGAACTGGCGGTCCAATTCCTAAAAGTCCACGGGTGGCTCATCAACTGAAAAAAGTCCTCGCTGGTCCCTGCTCGGAACATTGTGCACCTAGGGGCACTGCTGGACACACACAGCCAACAATTGTTTCTGTCTCCAGAGAAAGTCCTGAAAATTCAGGACAGTATCGTCCTCTCTCGCCCAAGAGTGTTGATACACACAGCGATGCAAGTACTAGACCTCATGGTGTCGGCTTTCGATATGGTAGAGTACGCTCAATTTCATTACCGCCCTCTGCAGAGGTTAATCCTCTCCAAGTGGGACGGCCTGCCTCATCGGATGATGTCTCAAATGATCTCCTTGACTCCGGAGGTTCGTCTGACACTGAGCTGGTGGCTACAGGACCAACAGTTGAGCAGGGGCCATCCCTTCTGGATCTCCAACTGTGTCCTCCTGACAATGGATGCCAGTCTTTTGGGCTGGGCCATGGTGTTGGAGCAACACTTTCTCCAGGGTCGGTGGACCAGGGAGGAATCTCTCCTCCTGATATACATTCTGGAATTGCAGGCAGTGTTCAATTAATTGACACTGGCCCTGCCTCTAGTACAGAACAGGCCTGTTCAAGTACAATCTGACAACGCCACCACGGTAGTGTACACAAATCATCAAGGCGGCACTCGAAACTGCATGGCAAAGCTGGAAGTATCAAAAATCCTCCGTTGGGTAGAAAGTCATCTGACAGCAATATCGGCAGTGTTCATTCCCGGAGTCCTCAACTAGGAAGCGGATTTCCTCAGTCGTCAGGACGTTCACGCTGGAGAGTGGAGAGGCCGCAGCAGAAATGTCTGCACTGGTGTCAGTAGGTGACTGAGGCAGGGATGACTGGGAGATAGTGGGTGACTGAAGCATGTATGAGTGGGAGATAGTGGGTGACTGAGGCCGGGGTGACTGGGAGATAGTGGGTGACAGGGAGATAGTGGGTTACTGAGGGAGGGGTGATAGGAAGGGGTTGGGTAAGTATGGGAAGAAAGTGGGTGACAGGTATAATAAATGACTAAGGCAGGGGTGATAGGGAGATAGTGGATGACTGTGGCAGGGGTGACAGGGACAGTAAGAGACTGAGGCAGGGGTGACAGGGATAGTGGCTGACTGAGGCAGGGGTGACTGGGAGATAGTGGGTGACTGAGGCAGGGTTGACAGGGATAGTGGGTGACTGAAGCAGGGGTGATAGGGTGACAGTGGGTGACTAAAGCAGGGGTGACTGGTATAGTGGGTGACTGAGGCAGGGATCGCAGATATAGTGGTTGACTGAGGCAGCGGTGACTGGGAGATAGTGGGTATCTGAGGCAGGGGTGACAGGGAAAGTGTGTGACTCAGGCAGGGGTGATAGGGAGATAGTGGGCTGCATATCTCTGCCTCACTGCAGCAGCACATTCCTGCTTCAATGACAGCAGCACATCCCTACCTCACTTATAGCAGCACATCCCTGCCTCGCTGACAGCAGCACATCCCTGCCTCGCTGACAGCAGCACATCCCTGCCTCGCTGACAGCAGCACATCCCTGCTTCGCTGACAGCAGCACATCCCTGCTTCGCTGACAGCAGCACATCCCTGCTTCGCTGACAGCAGCACATCCCTGCCTCGCTGACAGCAGCACATCCCTGTCTCGCTGACAGCAGCACAGCACTGCTTCGCTGACAGCAGCACATCACTGCTTCACTACCAGCTGCACATCCCTGCCTCACTGGCAGCAGCACATCCCTGCCTTACTGACAGCTGTATATAGGGCCTAATTCAGACCTGATCCCTGCTGTGCATATTCACACAACAGGAGATCAGGTCTGAAGTGCGTGTGTGCTGGTGCCGCAGTGCACCGGCACATGCCAGAGATGCGATCAGCATCTCTGCCCAGTGAGCGCCTCTGCCTGATTGACAGGCAGAGGCGGTCACTGGGCAGGAGGAGTCGGGCCAGCGGCGTTGTGCCGCCATTTTGGGGGCACAGTCAGGACAACGCAGACATGACCGGACCGTATGGGGGCGGGCCGTGACGGCTGCGTGACCCGGACAGCAACGGCCCTTATTTACTAAAATCTCAGATAAATTTTATGGCATTTATGTGCAGTCTAGTTTGCACAGTTACAGAAAATTGTATTGAAAGCGCTGTCCAAATTTCAAGAGTATTTTATTAAAATTAATTTTTTAAAAACAAAAGTAAATACATCCACATTAAATATTAATCCAAAAGGTGTCACCTTTTGGATTAATATTTAATGTGGATGTATCTACTTTTGTTTTGTAAAAATTAATTTTAATAAAATACTCTTGAAATTTGGACAGCGCTTTCAATACAATTTTCTGTTTCTTGTGCTATAAATTATTGGGATTCAACACCCCAATTATTTGAGGGCAGCAGTCCATCTTTGGGAGGAATTAATTTATAAAGACCAGGAGGGTTGGATAACCGACACACACTATTCAGTGTAGCGCTTTCATACATATATTGGCCCTCATTCCGAGTTGATCGGTCGCAAGGCGAATTTAGCAGAGTTACACACGCTAAGCCGCCGCCTACTGGGAGTGAATCTTAGCTTCTTAAAATTGCGACCGATGTATTCGCAATATTGCGATTACTAACTACTTAGCAGTTTCTGAGTAGCTCCAGACTTACTCTGCCTGTGCGATCATTTCAGTGCTTGTCGTTCCTGGTTGACGTCACAAACACACCCAGCGTTCGCCCAGGCACTCCCACCGTTTCTCCGGCCACTCCTGCGTTTTTTCCGGAAACGGTAGCGTTTTCAGCCACACGCCCCTGAAACGCCGTGTTTCCGCCCAGTAACACCCATTTCCTGTCAATCACATTACAATCGCCGGAGCGAAGAAAAAGCCGTGAGTAAAAATACTTTCTTCATAGTAAAGTTACTTGGCGCAGTCGCAGTGCGAACTTTGCGCATGCGTACTAAGCGGATTTTCACTGCGATGCGATGAAAAAGAACGAGCGAACAACTCGGAATGAGGGCCCTTGTTTCTTAGTTTGCACAGTTGATAGAGTGTTGATCTTGCACTATCAATGTAAGCCTCACATAGGTTTGATACACATGTAAGTTTGTTTTTATTTTACTACATTGTGGTTTGTGGCTCTATACCATGTAATGCATGTCTTTTAACAGTAGTCAAGTCTTCCAATGTGCTTGTTAGTGAAACCCAATAGATAGCTTTATTTTATTTTGTTTCTTCAAATATTGAATGCATATGTCTTATAACTTTTTTTTTTTTTCAATATACAGGTTGAGTATCTGTATATACATTTTTATTATAAGATTTTCAATGACACAAGTACATCCAAGTTGCAGATTATGGATTGTGAAGGACAAATCAACCATATAAACAATTTAAGCAATTTAAATTGCATGCAGGTAGTAGAATATCAAACTCCTTGGATGAGAGTTGGTCGTAATAAACTAGGATAGAAAAGAATAAAGTAGAAAATAAGATTTTAAACCTACCGGTAAATCTTTTTCTCGTAGTCCGTAGAGGATGCTGGGGACTCTGTAAGGACCATGGGGATAGACGGGCTCCACAGGAGACATGGGCACTTTAAGAAAGACTTTAGTTCTGGGTGTGCACTGGCTCCTCCCTCTATGCCACAGTTAGAGAAACTGTGCCCAGAGGAGACGGACAGTATGAAGAAAGGATTTTGTTAATCCAGGGCAAGATTCATACCAGCCACACCAATCACACCGTATAACTTGTGATAAACTACCCAGTTATCAGTATGAAAAAACAACATAGCATCAGTGCAGGACTGATGCAACTATAACATAACCCTTATTGAAGCAATAACTATATACAAGTATTGCAGAAGTAGTCCGCACTTGGGACGGGCGCCCAGCATCCTCTACGGACTACGAGAAAAAGATTTACCAGTAGGTTTAAAATCTTATTTTCTCTAACGTCCTAGAGGATGCTGGGGACTCCGTAAGGACCATGGGGATTATACCAATGCTCCAAAACGGGCGGGAGAGTGCGGATGACTCTGCAGCACCGATTGAGCAAACATGAGTTCCTCCTCAGCCAGGGTATCAAACTTATAGTATTTTGCAAAGGTGTGTGAACCCGACCAAGTAGCAGCTTGACACAGCTGTAGTGCAGAGACCCCTCGGGCAGCCGCCCAAGAAGAGCCCACTTTCCTCGTGGAATGGGCCTTGACCGATTTCAGTAACTGCAATCCAGCCATAGAATGCGCTTGCTGAATCGTGTTACAAATCCGGCGAGCAATAGCCTGCTTTGAAGCAGGGGCACCAATCTTGTTGGTTGCATACAGGACAAACAGCGCTTCAGTTTTCCTGACTCTAGCCGTCCTGGCCACGTAAATTTTCAAAGCCCTAACCACATCAAGTAACTCGGAATCCTCCAAGTCACGCGTAGCCACAGGCACCACAATAGGTTGGTTCATATGAAAAGATGAGACCACTTTTGGTAGGAATTGAGGACGGGTCTGCAATTCCGCTCTATCCACATGGAATACCAAATATGGGCTTTTATGTGACAAAGCCGCTAATTCCGACACTTGCCTAGCCGAAGCCAAGGCTAATAACATGACCACCTTCCATGTGAGATATTTTAACTCCACTGTTTTAAGTGGTTCAAACCAGTGTAATTTTAGAAAACTTAACACCACTTTAAGGTCCCAAGGTGCCACCGGAGGCACAAAAGGAGGCTGAATATGCAGCACTCCTTTTACAAAAGTCTGAACTTCTGGAAGAGAAGCCAATTCTTTTTGAAAGAAAATGGATAAGGCCGAAATCTGGACCTTAATAGAGCCTAATTTTAGGCCCAAATTCACTCCAGTTTGTAGGAAGTGAAGGAAACGGCCCAGATGGAATTCTTCCGTAGGAGCATTCCTGGCCTCACACCAAGAAACATAATTTCGCCATATACGGTGTAATGTTTTAACGTTACATCCTTCCTAGCCTTTATCAGCGTAGGGATGACCTCAACCGGAATGCTAGGATCCGGCATTCAACCGCCATGCCGTCAAACGCAGCCGCGGTAAGTCTTGGAACAGACAGGGCCCCTGATGCAACAGGTCCTGTCTTAGAGGGAGAGGCCACAGATCTTCTGTGAGCATTTCCTGCAGATCCGGATACCAGGTCCTCCGTGGCCAATCTGGAACAATGAGGATTGTTCTCACTCCTCTTTGTCTTATTATCCTCAACACCTTGGGTATGAGAGGAAGAGGAGGAAATACATAGACCGACCGGAACACCCACGGTGTCACTAGGGCGTCTACAGCTACTGCCTGAGGGATTCTTGACCTTGCGCAATACCTCTGTAGCTTTTTGTTGAGCCGGGACGGCATCATGTCTATCTGTGGCAGTTCCCACGGACTTGTAATCTGTGCAAAGACTTCCTGATGAAGTCCCCACTCTCCCGGATGTAGGTCGTGTCTGCTGAGGATGTCTGCTTCCCAGTTGTCCAATCCCGGAATGAACACTGCTGACAGTGCGCTTGCGTGATTCTCCACCCAGCGAAGAATTCTGGTGGCTTGTGCCATCGCCACTCTGCTTCTTGTGCCGCCTTGGCGGTTTACATGAGCCACTGCGGTGACGTTGTCTGACTGGATCAGAACCGGTTGGTCGCAAAGTAAGGTCTCCGCTTGACGTAGGGCATTGTATATGGCCCTTAGATCCAGGATGTTGATGTGAAGACAAGTCTCTTGACTTGACCAAAGACCTTGGAAATTTCTTCCCTGTGTGACTGCTCCGCAACCTTGGAGGCTTGCGTCTGTGGTCACCAGGATCCAGCCCTGAATGCTGAATCTGCGTCCCTCGAGAAGGTGAGCACTCTGCAGCCACCACAGGAGTGATACCCTGACCCTGGGGACAGGGTGATCAACCAATGCATCTGTAAATGTGACCCGGCCCACTTGTCCAGTAGGTCCCATTGGAAAGTCCTCGCATGGAACCTGCCGAATGGAATGGCCTTGTATGATGCCACCATCTTTCCCAGGACTCGAGTGCAGTGATGCACTGACACCTGTTTTGGTTTCAATAGGTTCCTGACAAGAGTCATGAGTTCCTGGGCCTTTTCTATCAGGAGATAAACCCTCTTCTGGTCTGTGTCGAGAATCATGCCCAAGAAAGACAGACGAGTAGTAGGAATCAACTACGACTTCGGGATATTGAGAATCCAGCCGTGTTGCTGTAACACTTTCAGTGAAAGTGATACGCTGTTCAGCAACTGCTCTCTTGATCTCGCTTTTATGAGATCGCCCAAGTACGGGATAATTGTGACACCTTGCTTGCACAGGAGCACCATCATTTCCGCCATTGCCTTGGTGAAAATTCTCAGGGCCATGGAGAGACCAAACAGCAACGTCTGAAATTGGCAATGACAGTCCTGTACCGCAAATCTGAGTTACGCCTGATGAGGTGGATAAATGGGGACATGAAGGTATGCATCCTGTACACAAATGCGGACAACAGGTGTCAAGCCGTGTGTTGCCTTTGTCAAGCTGTAATAAGTAGGGATAAGGACGTTAACCACCTCGGAACATCCTCCCTTATACGTCACCTGCAGCGCATTCATCATAAGTCAGTGACAAGTTCAAAAACTTTGGATGACAGCGGAAGCAGTCCACTAACCACTAAATCCCTTCCTCTTGTAACCAAGCTCCTGCAAACCACACCACCAACTCCCTCAGTGTCAATTTCCTCCTTAGACAGGAGAGCCAATAGTCCTGCAGGCCATGTCACTGGCAAGTCTGACGAGTCCTCTCCTGCCTGGGATTCCTCCGATGCATCCTTGAGTGTAACGCCTACTGCTGCTGGCGCTGCTGTTGTTGCTGCTGGGCGTCGATCGTCATCCCAGAGGGGAAGTCGGAAGACCACTTGTACTTCTTCCAGTAAGCAATTGACTGTCCAACAGTCCTTTGCGAGGAAGATGAAATATCACAGCAGTCATCCTGCTGCAAAGCGGATAACTCAGGTCTGGGTGGTGAGAAACGTGGTTCCGGTATCCATCGTTAATTTAGAGGCAACTAGAGACTTGATTGAGGTACTGTGTCCCCGGTACCAAATACCCTCTAGGTTCCATTTCTCTAGGCAGGCGATACCGAAAATGTACACAGACCTCAGAAAAAGAGTCACCAGTGTCCTAAAAAATGCAGTTGTACCCAATGTCCACTTGTCTGTGGTTAAGTGGAGCAGGGCAGACTCAGGACTATATGACTGTGACAGCCCACTGGGTAGATGTATTGCCTCCCGCAGCAAGAACAGCAGCGGCGGCACCAGTAGCAGCATCTCGCAATTGCCAACTCGTTCCTAGGCAGGCTACGCTTTGTATCACCGCTTTCCATAAGAGGCACACAGCTGACAACCTCTTACGGAAACTGAGGAACATCATCGCAGAATGGCTTACCCCAATTGAACTCTCCTGGGGATTTGTGACATCGGACAACGCCACCAATATTGTGCGTGCATTACATCTGGGCAAATTCCAGCACGTCCCATGTTTTGCACATACATTGAACTTGGTGGTGCAGAATTATTTAAAAAACGACAGGGGCGTGCAAGAGATGCTGTCGGTGGCCCGAAGAATTGCGGGCCACTTTCTGCCTTCAGCCACCGCATGCCGAAGACTGGAGCACCACCAAACATTCCTGAACCTGCCCTGCCATCATCTGAAGCAAGAGGTGGTAACGAGGTGGAATTCAACCCTCTATATGCTTCAGAGGATGGAGGAGCAGCAAAAGGCCATTCAAGCCTATACATCTGCCCACGATATAGGCAAAGGAGGGGGAATGCACCTGACTCAAGCGCAGTGGAGAATGATTTCAACGTTGTGCAAGGTTCTGCAACCCTTTGAACTTTCCACACGTGAAGTCAGTTCAGACACTGCCAGCCTGAGTCAGGTCATTCCCCTCATCAGGCTTTTGCAGAAGAAGCTGGAGACATTGAAGGAGGAGCTAAAACAGAGCGATTCAACCAGGCATGTGGGACTTGTGGATGGAGCCCTTAATTTGCTTAACCAGGATTCAATCTGTTGAAATCAGAGCACTACATTTTGGCCGCCGTGCTCGATCCTAGATTTAAAACCTACATTGTATCTCTCTTTCCGGCAGACACAAGTCTGCAGAGGTTCAAAGACCTGCTGGTGAGAAAATTGTCAAGTCAAGCGGAACGTGACCCGTCAACAGCTCCTCCTTCACATTCTCCCGCAACTGGGGGTGCGAGGAAAAGGCTAAGAATTCCGAGCCCACCCGCTGGCGGTGATGCAGGGCAGTCTGGAGTGAGTGCTGACATCTGGTCCAGACTGAAGGACCTGGCAACGATTACTGACATGTCGTCTACTGTCACTGCATATGATTCTGTCACCTTTGAAAGAATGGTGGAGAAAAAGAGGCAATTTGGAGGCCCTTGCACAAACTGGCTTTATTCTACCTAAGTTGCCCTCCCTCCAGTGTGTACTCCGAAAGAGTGTTTAGTGCGGCCGCTCACCTTGTCAGCAATCGGCGTACAAGGTTACTTCCAGAAAATGTGGAGAAGATGATGATCATCAAAATTAATTATAATCAATTCCTCCGTGGAGACATTCACCAGCAATTGCCTCCAGAAAGTACACAGGGATCTGAGATGGTGGATTCCAGTGGGGACGAATTAATAATCTGTGAGGAGGGGGATGTACACAGTGAAAGGGGTGAGGAATCGGAGGATGATGAGGTGGACATCTTGCCTCTGTAGAGCCAGTTTGTGCAAGGAGAGATTGATTGATTCTTTTTTGGTGGGGGCCCAAACCAACCAGTCATTTCAGTCAGTCGTGTGGCAGACCCTGTCGCTGAAATGATGGGTTCGTCAATGTTTTTCTTTTCAATCTAAGCCCCTGCAGTTTTCTGTAAGCATCTGCTTCGCTATGATGATCAACAAGTCACAAGGGAAAACACTCAGGGCTGGAGGCGTAGATCTTAGGACCAGCTGCTACAAGCATGGCAGAGGTGTCACTATCACTGGTGACACCCAGAGAGGCGGCGAGGGAGATTGTAATGCAGTGCGCGCAGATAAGCAGCGCAATGGTAAAAAGGAGGCATGGTCTCATAGGTAGGGGCGTGGCCTGAATCACCATTTTGTTGCTGCGGGTATCCCGGGGGTTGGGGGCTGTACCCGGGGACTAGTGTGTGAGTGGTGCTGGCTCCTGCACAGTGACAGAAACTGGGTGTTGCACGTAATGTCACAGTGAAACACCCATATTCTGTCACTGAAGAAGAGCCGGCACTTTGGTGTCACCCCACTTGGCGGGTGACACTCGGGTGTGTGCCGCAACCCCGTTGTGATGCCACTGACCCATGGGAAGCTTTACGTGGCTTACCCATGTGTTAGTAGCCCCAAGCATCTTTTGTGTTAGTCCCTGAAGAAAAACTTCAAATATTGTTTACAATTTTGTAATCAATGGCCTAATTCAGTAAGGATTGCAAATTCTGCTAAGTAACAGAATTTGCAATCCTTTGGTTCGCATGCTGGGGCCACCCATCACAGGGCATGGCCACCCAGCATGCCGCCTCCCTTCTTGACCACGCTGAAATTGCAGTCTCAGTGCAGTTCAGCGTGATCATAAAAAATGGGTTAGCCTCCTGTTGGTGCAGACTGTACGTGTGCGCAGGAAGCCGCCACCATTTTTGTGATCGCAACGGCTGCATGTGATGTCATGCAGCCGCTCTGACCACGCCTCCTGTTTCTCCGTTGAAGCCCTGCCCCCGCACCGCTCCATCTCCGACTTTGAAATGGAGTGTTGCTGACCCCCCCCCCCCCCCCGCACCGATTGACAGTCACAGAAAATGCAGGCGCATGCGTATGCTCTTAGCAATTTTTGCAGTTGGATTGCTTATTGTGAATCAGGCTCTATTACCTATCACAATGCACTGCAGGTAGTACAAAATGGGGTTAATATAGGAGAAAACCCCCCAGAGCTGTGCTCCTTAACTGTCCCTGGTGGCTAGTGGAGCGGCTGCCCAGTAATCAGTGTCCACGCCAGTGCGCACACGGCCCGCCCCCTACAGCCATGCTGGATCACGGTATAGTGTGGGCACAGAAGCCCCTTACCTCCCTTTCATCAGCGGCCTCGTGATCCCGGAGGGCGGTGTGTGTGTGACTGACCTTAGGAAGAAACCGGAGCCTCCGCTGCAGTGACCCAGCAACCAGGGCACGGGAGTATACTGCGCCGCTGGGAGTGATGGAGCTGCAGTAAAGATGTCTATTAGACCTAGCCTGCTGCAGCCCTTGTACATTCTTATAAAAAAAGTTCTTCTTTTCTTGTCAAAATTAATAGCTAAGTATAGGCTGCCTGAGGCAGCCCCCTGTTAAGTGTCCTGCTACTGAAGGCACCAACTACAAACTGAGCTCCCTGTTCATGGAAGCGAGGTTATAGAGCAGGGGGCGCTGAGCATCTTGGGAACAGTCAAAAGCTTTGAGCCTGTTGGTGCCTCAGATCAAGATCCTACTCTACACCACAATGTGAATCCTTGTGGAGTACAGTGTACCCCACAGAAGAAATGAATGTGTCACACCCATTGGCAGCAACATTAGAATAGCTGCTGATGGGCACAATTGAGAAAGGAAGGGGGAAAAACATTTGAATCCAGCACATATATGTAATTTGAATATGTAATTTGTACCTTCCTACTTTAAAATGTAATGGATGAACCTCACCCTGTGAGAACTATCTTCATGATCAAGAGATCTCATATGCAAGATAAGTATGTGTTGGCAGAGGCGCTCACTGGGCAGAGATGCTGATCGCATCTCTGGCATGTGCCGGTGCACTGCGGCACCAGCACACACACACACACACACTTCAGACCTGATCTCCTGTTGT